>NC_084565.2:33477500-33520000 GCF_033978685.3 Nerophis lumbriciformis | reverse complement strand
TTTGTGAACAATGGGAATAGGTCTGTTGTCTATATCGTACAAGTTTTAGATCTTTGAGTTGAACTCACACAAAATGGGAGCACAAACAAAAGTGTTTGTATCTTTGTTCAGTATATACGTGTGTTTATATATATATGTATATATATATATATATATATATATATATATATGTATATATATACCGTATTTTTCGGAGTATAAGTCGCACCGGAGTATAAGTCGCACCTGCCGAAAATGCATAATAAAGAAGGAAAAAAACATATATAAGTCTCACTGAAGCCCGGCCAAACTATGAAAAAAACTGTGACTTATAGTCCGAAAAATACGGTACACACATACATTAGAATTGTTTTTTTTAATAAATAAAGCAAATTTTTGTAAAAACTAAAAAACATGCGTAAGTGTATATAAATTAGGGGTGTCTTCAAATAGTTGCTTATTCCATTCGGAGGAGTTTGAATCAAATATTTACCTCACGGTGGAATCGTCGAACCCCCCCTGTCCCTTAACGTGGGATGGGAGGCGAGTTGAGTACCTACAGCGTACATCAGGTGTGTCGAGAGAATATTTCAAGCCCCCCTCCAGCACGTAGCACGCCGTGTCACTGCGTGCTGGAGGTGGGCCCACGCCCACCGTCAACCCTGGTGGGACTCGACGGAAATTGGATGCGGTGCGCGCCGCTGGGGTTTAGCTTCCATCAGTTCTCCCATGCAGTCAGCTTCCTTCTGGCAACATTAATGATCCCCCCCGCCGGAGCCGACCCCGACGGGGATCCAATGACCTCACCAAACGATCAAATTTTTATCGTTTAAACAAAACGGCGAAAAAAGTCGCCATGGATATTTATTTATGAGGATTTTTGCCCTTATAGCCCTCCTGTGCCCAGGAACTTATTTCCTAAGTTTGTAAACAATAACAAGATGTTTGATGACCTTTTCAACTTATATTCAAGTGAATAGACTGCAAAGACAAGATATTTAATGTTCCAACTGAGAAACTTAAATTTGTTTTTGCAAGTAATCATTAACTTAGAATTTAATGGCAGCAACACATTGGAAAAAAGTTGGCACAGGGGCATTTTTACCACTGTGTTACATGGCCTTTCCTTTTAACAACACTCAGTAAACGTTTGGGAACTGAGGAGACCAATTTTTTAAGCTTTTCAGGTGGAATTCTTTCCCATTCTTGCTTGATGTACAGCTTAAGTTGTTCAACAGTCCGGGGGTCTCCGTTGTGGTATTTTAGGCTTCATAATGCACCACACATTTTCAATGGGAGACAAGTCTGGACCAGTCTAGTACCCGCACTCTTTTACTGTGAAGCCACGCTGTTGTAACACATGGCTTGGCATTGTCTTGCTGAAATAAGCAGGGGCGTCCATGATAACGTTGCTTGGATGGCAACATATGTTGCTCCAAAACCTGTATGTACCTTTCAGCATTAATGGTGCCTAATACACCCCCATACCATCACAGATGCTGGCTTTTCAACTTTGCGTCTATAACAGTCCTGGATGGTTCTTTTCCTCTTTGGTCCGAAGGACACGACGTCCACAGTTTCCAAAAACAATTTGAAATGTGGACTCGTCAGACCACAGAACACTTTTCCACTTTGCATCAGTCCATCTTAGAGGAGCTCGGGCCCAGCGAAGCCGGCGGCGTTTCTGGGTGTTGTTGATAAATGGGTTTGGCTTTGCAGAGTAGAGTTTTGACTTGCACTTACAGATGTAGCGACAAACTTTAGTTACTGACAGTGGTTTTCTGAAGTGTTCCTGACCCCATGTGGTGATATCCTTTACACACTGATGGCGTTTTTTTAAGCAGTGCATTGCAGCTTACGTGCAGTGATTTCCCCAGATTCTCTGAACCTTTTCATGAAATTCCTTGCAATAGCTGGTTGAGAAATGTTGTTCTTAAACTGTTCGACAATTTGCTCACGCATTTGTTGACAAAGTGGTGACCCTCGCCCCATCCTTGTTTGTGAACGACTGAACATTTAATGGAAGCTGCTTTTATACCCCAATCATGGCACCCACCTGTTCCAAATTAGCCTGTTCACCTGTGGGATGTTCCAAATAAGTGTTTGATGAGCATTCCTCAACTTTCTCAGTCTTTTTTGCCACCTGTGCCAGCTTTTTTGAAACATGTTGCAGGCATCAAATTCCAAAAAATTTGCAAAAAATAACAAAGTTCACCAGTTAAGTATCTTGTCTTTGCAGTCTATTCAATTAAATATAGGTTGGAAAGGATTTGCAAATCATTGCATTCTGGTTTTCTTTCGAATTACACATGTCAACTTCACTGGTTTTGGGTTTTGTACCATATATTGATATTATACTTGGTATTTTTACTGTTGATATTTGTTTCAATCCGTCCGGCTTTGTTTACATTCAAGGCCCCTATCTTGCGCTTGCACTATAGTATGTAGTGTAGCGTGTTTAGATATTCCTCGTCCTCCAGTGATAATGATACTTGTAAGGAACATAGTTTATTTGCCGTCACGGCGGCGAGGATTAATGACTTAGAAGTGGCAACAGTCAAATTTGCAGGACACAGCTAGAATATGTCTTCAACATGCATTATCACGATATATCCATAGTATTAAAAGCTCTATCGTCAGCTAAATTGATATCATTTGTATTGTTTATATATGCTGGAATACATAAAAAATACATCGTTAACTGATCGTTGACTACGGGACATTTCTAACAAATCAGATGTTGAAGACATCCTAATGTAAACACATTTCTATACTGGTAAACATGGTGCACAAAAACATGTTACACAAGACACAACAGCGTCCACTGTAACGACTAATGCGCAACCTTTGCATCCAAAATCGTGCATGTAGGCGCTTTCGCTGTAGCGACCAATGTCCATGAAAGGGTTAAGTGCAAAAAGAAGATAACAGAAAAAAAAAAAAACAATACAACTCTCAGCCTTTGGTTTGATATTAGCGACGCAGGAGCAAAGGTCACCGCCTCTGTCCATGGTGCTGAGGACAGAGCACCATCAGACGGGGGCGTGTCAGTGCTGACGGCAAGACACAGCTGGCAGGTGATTAGATTTCGCAGGTGGTACATGTTAATCTAATCATCTATTGTCTTTAACAGTAAGCGGCCGGGAGCAGGAGGAGAGAGAGGATACGGACGTGACTGAAAAGTCACGTTCTGCGGGAGAAAGATTTTGAAAAACCCTACGTACATTAAAAACTTTGTTAAAAACGGCACGCTTGGCTCTTGTGCCGTGTCTACAGTGGAACTGCTAGGAAGCAACTTCCACAGGTACTTTTTGCTTTTGCAGTGTTATCGTATTTTCCGGACTATAGAAAGGAAGGAAATAATATATTTCCATATATTAGCCGCACCTGTCTATAAGGCGAAATTACTACTTTCACAGAAAGATTCTGTACATTTTTGTTTACATGCTTTAAACGGTGCCTGTCACGTGGCAGTAAAACGGCTGATTGAACAAAACAGAAGTCATCGTCACGGATCCACCGGCTGCTAAACAGACTCAATAACTGCACGGTGACATTTTGCCAAGTTTACTGAGGAATTTGTGAAACAATACAAAAAGAATGCCGTTGTAAGTTAATAATACTAACACAGACACTTTTAACCGTGTTAGCATATTAGCTAATGCTAACGATGCTAGCACATACAAATATGCATGAAAACACATGGGACAGTTTAGTACAGAGGTGTCAAAGTCGTTTTCACTGAGGGCCACGTCGCAGTTATGTTTGGCCCCAGGGGGCCGCTTCTAACAGTGAATACTATTATGACACAATTTTTTAGATTTTTAAAAAAACAGAAATGTATAAAAAAATATGGTAAATTGCAGTAATTTCACCGCAAAATGTAGTGTATATTACTGTAAATGGAAACACAGTACTGCTGTTTTTATGGTAGAAAAAGGCAGCTCAGTTGCCAGAATTTTACTGTAAAATTTACATTAGTTTTTTTACTGTAAATAAAAACAACTGCAATTTTACAGTAAAATTTACATTTGTTTTTTTTACTGTAAATTTAAAAAAAGCAATTTTACAGTAAAATTTGGGTCAGTTTGTTTGTTTTTACCGCAAAACTGTCGATTTTTCGGTGTATTACTGTAAATGCCAAAACGGCACCACAGTTTATTACAGTAAAAAAAAATACTTTTTTTTTCATTTAGAAAAAAATGCTTTAAAATCCACAGTCAATTTCACCATTTTACCATGAAATCTATTGCCACTTTTATATTGCACAATTTGATGGATAACTTGCTTTGAAATCATTATTATTATTTATTTATATTTAAAAAATGGTTTGAAAGTTTGATCAGATATTTTTGCATAATTAGACAATATTTAAGTTAGCATAATTTGCGATTACATGGAGTACATATATTTGTTTTCTCCCAAAATAGAAAGAAAGCATACATTTAGTAAGAAAAGCTACAGTACTTTATTGATACATATTATTTCCAGGCTTTTGAGGGGCCACATCTGGCTCCCGGGCCTTGAGTTTGACACTCGTGGTTTAGTAACTATGAATTGTTTTAGTTATATTGTAACACTTACAAACGTTGCTTGGAGTGATGAATGAAGCAACGTTATGGACGGTTAGAAAACTGACTCACAGCATAAACAATAAAAACATCCATAAATAAGAATTTACAGTACTAGTGTACGAAGTCACGAGTACGAAGATCATATTCTATGATGTCATGGTTATGCAACTTTATAGGCACTGCATGTTTTAAGCAGAAGGGCATTCAAGAACTCCTTCAGCTGTATAATCACTCGCCATACAGCAATAGATGATACACTATAATGCCAAAAGTATTTGGCCACCCAACCAAATGATCCGAATCAGGTGTCCTAATCACTTGGTCCAGTGTATAAAATCAAGCACTTAGGCATGGAGACTGTTTCTACAAACATTTGTGAAAGAATGAGCCGCTCTCAGTGATTTCCGGCATGGAACTCTCATAGAATGCCACCTGTGCATAAAGGTCCGTAAAGACATGGATGACAGAGTCCGGTGTGGATGAACTTGACTGGCCTGCACAGAGTCCTGACCTGAATCCGATAGAACACCTTTGGGATGAACTACAAACGGAGACTGAGAGCCAGGCCTTCTCGACCTCACCAATGCGCTTTTGGAAGAACGGTGGAAAAATTCCTATGAACACACTCCGCAACCTTGTGGACAGCCTTCCCAGAGGAGTTGAAGCTGTAATAGCTGCAAAAGGTGGACCGACATCATATTGAACCCTATGGGTTAGGACCGGGATGGCACTTCAAGTTCATATTTGAGTCAAGGCAGGTGGCCAAATACTTTTGGCAATATCTGTCTATTTATTACCTGACCGCTTCTATGTTAGCTACCTCTCTTTGTTTATAATGTATATTTTCTGCTAGATCTACTCTTTATTTTATGCTGCTCCTTTTTTTTTTTTTTTTTCTGCAGCTGTTACATATACTGTACATTGTACATTGTAATTGGGATTTGTTATATATTGTATATACTATATAAAAATATTATCAGTATATATTAAATACCGTATATATAATATGTAAATATTACATATATGTTATACTTTATATTGCTACTATAGTACATTTTTAGTCTAATTAATACCTGCATTATCCTTTCCATCCTTACCCTTTCCATCCTTTGAAACTGAGCTACTGTGTGGAACAATTTCCCTTGTGGATCAATACAGTCTAAGCATAAAAAACCTCCTGTGAAGGACGAGCAGATACACTTTTTTTAATTATTCGGGTTTTGACTCCGGCTTATACTTACAGTCTGTTCCGAAGTCAAAGCTCACATTTCCCTGAGGGGTCTTCCCCCCCCCTCTCCTAGTGTCCGGTGACAACCTTGAAATAGTGTTTCTCTCCTGCAGGAAACGTCAGTCCCTAGAGAGCGCCGTAGGTCCTTTCATGCACGGTGATGTCCGTCACACCGTGGACTTGCGTGAGCTGCTGGCAGTGCAGCGAGGCCAGTAATTTCCTGGGCCCGGGCCGGGTGGGCACGAAGTACTCGGTCAGAGACACGGCGGCCCGGGGGCCGATATTTCTGGGGGGGCGACAGGAAATGACTAAAATGACAAGACTTGGGGGAAAAAAGCGGGTTGTTTATCTCTCTGCTCACCCGTATTTAATGGTGTGAGCATTTTCAAGGCCCAGACCCTCCACGTGGAATATCACCGACGTCAGCACCTGGGGAAGAGGGTTTGTGAAGGAGATCTCCACCGCCGTCTTCTCCCCGACCACGGCTTTCCCCAAAGGCTGTGTGAGAGAGAAAAAAATTAGTTTTTAATTTTTTTAATTTTGCTTCAATGCCGAGCTCACCTTCAAGAGGAGGTCTGGGTTCCCGAGTCGGAAACTGAACTGGGTGGCCAGGACCTGCTGGGTCTCTCTGACCCGGCCCGACAGGGTCAGCATGAGCGCGGCCTGGTCCACTAGCTGGTCTTTGTAGTCTTGGTACTCAAGGGTCCATTCCAAAACCTTGACTGAAGGAAAAAGAATGAATTATATATGGCCCTCGGGATGATATTTGATTAGTATTAGAACCGGCCCGCGGGCAACAGCCCCCTGCTGCTGTTTTGCACGCACCAATACTCCATCAGTGTTGGCGCAAGGAATTTTCTAAATGGGGTCCCAGAGACCCCATCAAGTCATGATGCCTTCAGTGACAATCTACAATGTAAATAAACATGAAAATAAAGAAAACGCTTTGAATGAGAAGGTGTGTCCAAACTTTTAGCCTGTACAGTGTATGTATATATATATATACATATATATATATATATATGGGGCGGTATAGCTCAGTTGGTAGAGCGGCCGTGCCAGCAACTTGAGGGTTGCAGGTTCGATCCCCGCTTCCGCCATCCTAGTCACTGCCGTTGTGTCCTTGGGCAAGACACTTTACCCACCTGCTCCCAGTGCCACCCACACTGGTTTAAATGTAACTTAGATATTGGGTTTCACAATGTAAAGCGCTTTGAGTCACTTGAGAAAAAGCGCTATATAAATGTAATTCACTTCACTTCACATATATATGTTACGGTCGGGGGGTCGCAGCATTACTGCGAGATTCGTTCCCCCGCGATGCAAACGGACGACTCCGGACAGGACTTGCGGGTAGGAACATGATTTATTCCTCGAAAATCAAAGAGGTACAAAAAACAGGAAACAAGTGAAAAATGGAAACGGAAAAATATGCCGATCGCACTGGAAGCTAAGGCATAGAAACCAAAACAAACCCAGAGGTGCACAAAACAGGAACTGAAGGAGTCCAAAAATAACAGAACATAACAAAAACAAGATCATGATTTATATATATATATGTATATATATATATATATATATATATATATATATATATATTGTTGCGTTTTGGACCAGTTGTTCCTCCCAGGGAATTCAAGTCACAAGTCGCTCCCAAGCTCTTTACGACACTTAAAGCTGAGTTGAAAAACCACCAGAGACAGAATAGATATTTTGTAATATATTTGCAAAGCTTTGCAGATATACATTGAGACCAGTCCAGCATAGAACATTCAATTGCGCCCCTAAGATCGTCTGCCCTCCCGACAAAAACCCTCTCCCCTCTTAAGTCTCTCTAGTCAAAACACATGCCCGTTATCTCTCTTTCATACATTCCAAAGCTTCAAGGTTAACACACAAAGTGTACTTGCAGACAAACAGAAAGAGAACAAATGGGAAAACACGAGCTGTTTTCAAATATGACTATGAAATAAAAAGAAGTAACACTTAAATTCGGATATATGTAAATATCTGCCTCCGACAATATATATATATATATACACGATAAATGCTTTAAAATGTAATATTGGAAAATATCGGTATCGGTATTTTTATTATCTGTATCGTTTTTTATTTTTTTATTTTTTTATTAAATCAACATAAAAACACAAAATACACTTACAATTAGTGCACCAACCCGAAAAACCTCCCTCCCCCATTTACACTCATTCACACAAAAGGGTTGTTTCTTTCTGTTATTAATATTCTGGTTCCTACATTATATATCAATATATATCAATACAGTCTGCAAGGGATACAGTCCGTAAGCACACATGATTGTGGTCCACTAATAGTACTAACCTTTAACAGTTAATTTGACTCATTTTCATTAATTACTAGTTTCTATGTAACTGTTTTTATATTGTTTTACTTTCTTTTTTATTCAAGAAAATGTTTTTAATTTATTTATCTTATTTTATTTTATTAATTTTTAAAAAAAGGACCTTATCTTCACCATACCTGGTTGTCCAAATTAGGCATAATAATGTGTTAATTTCACGACTGTATATATCGGTATCGGTAATTAAAGAGTTGGACAATATCGAAATATCGGATATCGGCAAAAAGCCATTATCGGACATCCCTAGTAACTAGTATATCATACAAAAGCGCAGATTCCAACCATTGAAATACTTTGTATCGTTCAAGACTTACGGTACTGCACATCATAATGGCAGCTACAGTTTCCATCTTAAAGATCTAAAAAAAATATTTGGGAATGTCCGGCGGGCCAGATTGAAAAGCTTAAAGGGCCACATGCGGCCCCCGGGCCTTAATTTACCCAGGTCTGCTCTAGAGGGTCCCTCTCCACACATGCTATTGTCCACTTTGCTGCCCCTCCCTGGCACAGTTGTTTGGGTGTTGGCCAAGAAAACCGAAAGTTAACCTGAGCGTGTGTTATGGACACACACACACACACACACACACACACACACACACACACGCACACACACACACACACACACACACACACACACACACTCACATTCGCCACACTCTCCCTTTGTCTCGTTCCTGGCACCTCTTCTCACCATCACAACCAATTAGGACACTATGTGTGGGTATTTGCAAAGATAAAAAGGCAGGCTGTACTCCTCGTCTTCTGTCCTGGAACAGAACGTAGTGAACAGGCAGCGAGACTCCCTGTGCATTCAACTGGAAAATATTCCCCTAAAATCCCGAATAAAAACAAGCGGTCAAATATGTACTCCTGTGTTTACATTTTATTGACTGAATATGAACTAGAACGTGTTCAACTTTTGGCCAGCTTCGAATACAAATGAGCTCCCCCTACTTGAAAGACCAGCAGCCGCCACTGATTTTACACCACGATGAAGACACGAACCAAATGGGTGTGTAAATTGATGCCATTCAGAATACTGACTCAGAGCTTTTCTTCCTGTAACTCACACACACACACAGTGACCTGGAGAGAAGCAGCTGCGAGACAAAAGACACATTGGAATAAAAACGTGTCCTAAAAGGTTGTTGCAGTCGGGCAAGGATTCTTACCTCGCGTACGGGATCCACACGGATCATTGTGCAATGCAGTCTGCTGGAAATGATGGAAAGCGCCACTCTACATAGCAACTGAGGCTGTGGTCAAAGTTGGGATTGCCACGAAACACATCACAAAATAATCATCACTACACTGCCGCCTGGCGGCTAAAGTGGATAAGGCACACTCCAAATTTGTCACGTTTTGTATGTTACGTAAACTGCGACAAATGGGGCCATAGGGATTCCCTTCCTATTGTATGATTTGCAAATCCTTTTCAACCTATATTCCATTGAATAGACTGCAAAGACAAGATACTTAACGTTCGAACTTGAACACTTTGTTATTTTTTGCAAATTTTAGATAATTTGGAATTTGATGCCTGCACCATGTTTCACAAAAGCTGGCGCAAGTGGCAAAAAAGACTGAGAAAGTTGAGGAAAGCTCATCAAACACTTGTTTGGAACATCCCACAGGTGAACAGGCTAATTGGGAACAGGTGGGTGCCATGATTGGGTATAAAAGCGGCTTCCATGAAATGCTCAGTCGTTCACAAACAAGGATGGGGCGAGGGTCACCACTTTGTCAACAAATGCGTGAACAAATTGTCGAACAGTTTAAGAACAACATTTCTCATTTAGCTATTGCAAGGAATTTAGGGATTTCACCATCTACGGTCCTTAACCAAAGACTATAAAAATGGAACCCGTTACCTCCCTGCTTGGCACTCAGCATCAAGGGTTGGAATTGGGGGTTAAATCACCAAAAATGATTCCCGGGCACGGCCACCGCTGCTGCTCACTGCTCCCCTCACCTCCCAGGGGGTGATCAAGGGTGATGGGTCAAATGCAGAGAATAATTTCGCCACACCTCGTGTGTTTGTGGCAATCATTGGTACTTTAACTTTAACTTTATTATCATCAAAAGGTTCAGAGAATCTGGAGGAATCACTGAACGTAAGCAATGATATTACGGACCTTCAATCCCTCAGGCAACAAAAAGCGACATCAGTGTGTAAAGGATATCACCGCATGCACTCAGGAACACTTCAGAAAACCTCTGTCAGTAACTACAGTTGGTCGCTACATCTGTAGGTGCAAGTTAAAACTCTACTATGCAAAGCGAAAGCCATTTATCAACAACACCCAGAAACGCCACCGGCTTCGCTGGGCCCAAGCTCATCTAAGATGGACTGATGCAAAATGGAAAAGTGTTCTGTGGTCTGACGAGTCCACATTTCAAATTGTTTTTGGAAACTGTGAATGTTGTGTCCTCTGGAACAAAGATGAAAAGAACCATCCGGATTGTTATAGGCGCAAAGTTGAAAAGCCAGCATCTGTGATGGTATGGGGGTGTATTAATACCCAAGACATGGGTAACTTACACATCTGTGCAGGCACCATTAACGCTGAAAGGTACATACAGGTTTTGGAGCAACATAAGTTGCCATCCAAACAACGCTATCATGGACGCCCCTGCTTATTTCAGCATGACAATGCCAAGCCACGTGTTACAACAGCGTGGCTTCATAGTAAAAGAGTGCGGGTACTAGACTGGCCTGCCTGTAGTACAGACCTGTCTCCCATTGAAAATGTGTGGTGCACATTTGGACTGTTGAACAACTTAAGCTGTACATCAAGCAAGAATGGGAAATAATTCCACCTGAGAAGCTTAAAAAATGTGTCTCCTCAGTTCCCAAACGTTTACTGAGTGTTGTTAAAAGGAAAGGCCATGTAACACAGTGGTAAAAATGCCCCTGTGACAACTTTTTTGCAAACAAAAATTAAGTTTCTCAGTTGGAACATTAAATATCTTGTCTTTGCAGTCTATTCAATTGAATAAAAGTTGAAAAGGATTCACAAATCATTGTATTTGTCATGTCTGTGTAATCATGTTTTGTTTTAGTCATGTTTTGTTTAGTTATTGGACTCTTTAGTTTCTGGCTTTTCACTCCCTTGTCTTGTTTCCACGATTACCCATTAGTTTCACCTGTTCCACGTTTGGACTCATTGGGCACTCTTGTTTGTCACCATAGCAACCCATTAGTTTTCACCTGTCACGTCACGCACCTGTTTCACGTTTTGAGTCACGCACCTGTTTTCGTTAATCATGTTGGTAGTATTTAAGTTCATTGTTTTCAGTTTGTCTGTCTGGTGACATCCCACAATTATGCTCTGCACATTTATGACACTTGATTTCATGTCCATCGTTCATGCTGCTCCTTTTAGTCCATGCCAAGTAAGTTTTGTTTATTAATGCTATAGTCTTTTGGTTTCAGAGTTTGTTCTCCGCCACTGTGCGCGCTTTTCGTTTGTACTTTATTTTGATATATTAAATAAATCATGTATTTACATTCCCGTCTCGCCCGAGCCAACTTTCCGTTGCATTCCGGAAAAGCAAACACCCAGGACCAAGTCTTGACAGTATTCTGTTTTTATTTACCATTTACACAACGTGCCAACTTCACTGGTTTTGGGTTTTGTACGATACTACCAATTTCTTACATCGGCGATACAGGAAGGAGAATAGGGTGTGACATATAAAGTACTCACCCTCAGTGGGCAGCAGGTCCAGGTCGGTGCGCTCTGTACTGACGGTGGCCTTGTGGACTCCGGTGTAGTACATGATCGCCACCTGGCTGTGCAGGAGGATATGGCGGTGCTCCTGGCTGCTGTTTCGCAGCGTTATGGTCAACTCGGCGTCCCTCCCCATTTTCGGACCGTCGCCGTCCATGCCCACCGCGATGCTGACGTCTTCCGCCGTGGGCGACGAGTACGCGTCCGACTTGGAGCCGTACCGGCACGCCGTCTCCACGGCGATGCGCTCGGCTTCTGTGCCTGGAGAAGAGTCGACAACGTTTTCTTTCAAACCGGAGGGCTGGGGATGTTTAAATGAAGTCGAGCGCATATGTGATGATACCTTCAGGGTGTTTGTAAAGATGCGTGATATCGCTGCGCTCATCAGAGCCCACGGCCTTGGTGCTGATGAGGTGGCCGACTATCTTCTTCTCACTGTGGATTTTCGAGAAAGTCCCATCCAGGTTCCTCTGCCAGTAGATTTTATCGCTGTTCACCTGAGAGGAGGAGACGACGAATGCAAACTGTCACTTTTGGCGGCCGCTAAATGGCTCGGTGTTAATACACAAAGCACGCCACGACAAAACTGAAGGTCACAAGTTTCTCAAGTGCATCGGTGGAAAAACTTATATTTCTTATACAAACCCCGTTTCCATATGAGTTGGGAAATTGTGTTGGATGTAAATATAAACGGAATACAATGATTTGCAGATCCTTTTCAACCCATATTCAATTGAATGCACTACAAAGACAACATATTTGATGTTCAAACTCATAAACTTTTTTTTTTTTTTGCAAATAATAATTAACTTAGAATTTTATGGCTGCAACACGTGCCAAAGTAGTTAAGAAAGGGCATGTTCACCACTGTGTTACATGGCCTTTCCTTTTAACAACACTCAGTAAACATTTGGGGACTGAGGAGACCAATTTTTGAAGCTTTTCAGGTGGAATTCTTTCCCATTCTTGCTTGATGTACAGCTTAAGTTGTTCAACAGTCCGGGGGTCTCCGTTGTGGTATTTTAGGCTTCATATTGTGCCACACATTTTCAATGGGAGACAGGTCTGGACTACAGTCAGGCCAGTCTAGTACCCGCACTCTTTTACTATGAAGCCATTGTCTTGCTGAAATAAGCAGGGGCGTCCATGATAGCGTTGCTTGGATGTACCTTTCAGCATTAATGGCGCCTTCACAGATGTGTAAGTTACCCATGTCTTGGGCACTAATACACCCCCATACCATCACAGATGCTGGCTTTTCAACTTTGCGCCTATAACAATTTTCGGATGGTTCTTTTCCTCTTTGGTCCGGAGGACACGACGTCCACAGTTTCCAAAAACAATTTGAAATGTGGACTCGTCAGACCACAGAACACTTTTCCACTTTGCATCAGTCCATCTTAGATGAGCTCAGGCCCAGCGAAGCCGACAGCGTTTCTGGGTGTTGTTGATAAACGGTTTTCACCTTGCATAGGAGAGTTTTAACTTGCACTTACAGATGTAGCGACCAACTGTAGTTTCTGACAGTGGGTTTCTGAAGTGTTCCTGAGCCCATGTGGTGATATCCTTTACACACTGATGTCGCTTGTTGATGCAGTACAGCCTGAGGGATCGAAGGTCACGGGCTTAGCTGCTTACGTGCAGTGATTTCTCCAGATTCTCTGAACCCTTTGATGATATTACGGACCGTAGATGGTGAAATCCCTAAATTCCTTGCAATAGCTGGTTGAGAAAGGTTTTTCTTAAACTGTTCAACAATTTGCTCACGCATTTGTTGACAAAGTGGTGACCCTCGCCCCATCCTTGTTTGTGAATGACTGAGCATTTCATGGAATCTACTTTTATACCCAATCATGGCAGCCACCTGTTCCCAATTAGCCTGTTCACCTGTGGGATGTTCCAAATAAGTGTTTGATGAGCATTCCTCAACTTTATCAGTATTTATTGCCACCTTTCCCAACTTCTTTGTCACATGTTGCTGGCATCAAATTCTAAATTTAATGATTATTTGCAAAAAAAAAAAAAGTTTATGAGTTTGAACATGAAATATGTTGTCTTTGTAGCATATTCAACTGAATATGGGTTGAAAATGATTTGCAAATCATTGTATTCCATTTATATTTACATCTAACACAATTTCCCCAATCATATGGAAACGGGGTTTGTATGTTGGCATACATGTTAGCATTCTAAATATTATAAAACACCATTAATGTAAGAAATGTTACCATGTTAACCATGATAGCTGTTGGCAATTTTAGCATTTTGTTGTGGCACTCCCAAAATTAAAACGGTTTCCGTACATATTGTACTAACCATCTTTCTGGTCTGTTAAGTTTTAGCACTTTAGCAACTGTCTGTTAATGTAAGGGATGACCCCATTGTTAGAATAATTGTTTGTAAGTTATCACAAAAAACTTTGTGTTGAAATGAGTTCCAGGCAAAAGGACAGGGGCTGTCTTTGAGGCCTACCAAGAAGAAGGCTTGTAAAACTCCACTGTGTAAGGGGGAGAGCCACATGAAGGGTTTTCTGTTTTCTCTCGTGTATGGTAATCAACAGAAAGATAGTGTTCTAACCCAGGGGTCGGCAACCCGCGACTCCGGAGCCGCGTGGGGCTCTTTGATCACTCTGATGCGGCTCAGCAGCTTACTTGCTGAACCCCCCAAAATTTCCCGTGAGACTTCCAGAATTCAGTGCCTCTCGCAGAAAACTCCCGGGATTAATATTCACCGATTTTCACCCTTATAGCTATAATATGGGCGTGCCATGATGGTACATCATTTGGCGCCCTCTACAATCTGTATTAACAGCATGCCAGCCCAACACTTGTTATACAATATATATCTTCTGCTTGCACACGTACGTGACAGCAAGGCATACTTGGTCAACAGCCACACAGGTTACACTGACGGTGACCATATAAAACAACTTTAACACTCTTACTAATAATGCGCCACACTTTGAACCAAAACCAAACAAGAATGACAAACACATTTCGGGAGAACATCTGCACCTTAACACAACATAAACACAACAGAACAAACACCCAGAATCCCCCCACCCCCCTGTGCGTCGGTTGAGGTGGGCGGGGTTTGGTAGCGGGGGTGTATAATGTATCCCGGAAGAGTTAGGGCTGCATGGGATTCTGGGTATTTGTCCTGTTGTGTTTATGTTGTGTTATGGTGCAGATGTTCTCCCGAAATGTGTTTGTCATTCTTGTTTGGTGTGGGTTCATAGTGTGGCGCATTATTAATAAGAGTGTTAAAGTTTTTTTTATACCGCCACCGTCAGTGTAACCTGTGTGGTTGTTGACCAAGTATGCCTTGCTGTCACCTACGTGAGCTTGAGCAAGCAGGAGCCCCATACAACGTGTGGCTAATCAGGCACGCTGGTTGTAGTAGGCGCTATATGCTGTACCATCACGGCACGCATGACGCTGACAAGCGCTATTCATTTGAAACCCGTTTGCCGCACCAGCTTAAAAATTCCATATAAAGGTGTGGGCAGCGTGTCTGAGACCACTGGTTTATACATAACACAAAGCAAAAAAAAAAAACTTTGTATGCAGAGTTATTTCATTTAAAATTTCAAAAAATGTTGCGGCTCCCATTGTTTTCTATAATTTGTGAAACTGGTCAAAATGGCTCTTTGACTGGTAAAGGTTGCCGACCCCTGGTCTAACCCAAGGACATTAAAGCGGACAGATGGCAGGATCTGCCCAATTTCCAGACCAACTCTTTTTGAACTATTTTTTTACAAACTCTTTTAGAACTGACCTTTTCTGTGAATTGTTTACGACCTTTTCTGTGAACTTTTTTGCGACCTTTGTCCTTTGGAAACAGCCGTGGCCATGTGGTCCAAAATAAAAGAAGGAGGCATACAATCTTTTGGCAGAGCGTGCTGGAGATCGTAGAATGATACAATGTCTGGGCGACTCTCCTCAATATATTGAGTCCAAATTGAATTCTGTCTCTGTTTAATTCTTTGCCTCTTGTCTTGTTTAATAGATGTCATCAGTGTTTGAACCTGACACCCATGTTTACACAAGGGATGTTAATTACACGTTGTTGCACTCCTAGAGTCAAAATAGTAAGCAATTAGCACTTTCTGTACACAGCACCTACGATTTTCATCTGTTAGAGAAAAAATGCTAGCGTTTTAGCATTCTGCATATCACATAGAGTGTTGGTACTTGAGCACCTGTTCATTAGCATAAAATATACAGTATGTCCCCATGCTAACACAATAGTTCCTCACAGGTTGCAAGTTTACCAGCTGTTAGCATTGATAATTTGTATATTTCGTTGGATAGTCCCACAGTTAGTCAGCAGTTAGCACTTTATGTACACATATTTTTTAAACTGTTAGCATTCTCAAATAGCTGGGAGTTTCTGTGCACATTATTGTTTATTAACTGTTAGCATATAGACTGCGTATGTCCTGCATATCAGATGAAGTTTAGCACCTTAGCACGTGTCCATTAATGTAGGAAATGACATGATGTTTATACAATGGATACTGTGACACCATTTTTGGGATTGTTACGGAATGGATTCACGCCTGAGGATGTTAGCATAGTTAGCATTTCAATTTTGTTGCGACCGTCTTTAAATTAAAACAGTAAGCAAAATAAACACTTTCTGAACACAGAACCTATATTTCTGATCTCTTAGCATAAAAATGCTAGCATTTTAGCAATTTTGCATCGCACACAGAGTTTTAGTACTTTAGCACCTGTTCGTTAGCATAAGAAATGTTCCCATGCTAACACAATAGATCAGTGGTTCTTAACCTTGTTGTAGGTACCGAACCCCACCAGTTTCATATGCGCATTCACCGAACTCTTCTTTAGTGAAAAATAAAAGTTTTTTTTTTCAAATTCAAGACAAAGTTATATGTTTTTGGTAACACTTTAGTATGGGGAACATATTCTAAGTAACAAATACTTAATTTATAGTTTTTTGGACACTAGGGGAACATATTCTAAGTAACAAAGACTTAAATTCTAGTTATTTTGTTAGGGTTAGAGCAGGCCTGGGCAATTATTTTGACTTGGGGGCCACATTTTAGAGAAAAAAATGTGTCTGGGGGCCGGTATATCTATTTTTAGTAACACTAATACAAAACCTCACGATAATGTCTGATTGAATGCTAAAAACGTTACGACAGACCGCCTTAATAAACGTAATGGAATTTTAAAACATTTCTATGAACGATAAAACACTGAATATTGACAAAATATAAACGTCACACCACCTTCGAATCGACATATTTGACAATCAAGTGAAACGCAACAAACATGCAACAAACAGTTTAATATGAACGCGAAGGGTACAAAAAAAACCCACCTACAATCTGATATTTGCTGAATTTTCCCCAGGGATCAATAAAGTACTTTCTATTCTATTCTATTCTATGTATCACATTGTTGTGAAAATCTCCTTCCGCGTCTATGGAAACGCTTCCCGTCCACACTGCTTGGTGCCTCGTCTGAGCTGCTGTGACGTAGATGACCATAGTAACTAATTAGATGACCATAGTAACTAGTATATCATCCATAAGCGCAGATTCCAACCATTGAAATACTTAGTATAGTTCAAGACTTACGGTCATTAGAAAACATGACTGCACATCATAATGGCAGCTACAGTTTCCGTCTTAAAGATCTAAAAAAAAATATTTGGGAATGTCCGTCGGGCCAGATTGAAAAGCTCAACGGGCCGCATTAATTTGCCCAGGTCTGGGTTAGAGGGTTGGGGTTATAATAAGGCCATGCCGAATAAGGCATTAATAAGTACTTAATAATGACTAGTTAAAGGGGAACATTATCACAATTTCAGAAGGGTTAAAACCATTAAAAATCAGTTCCCAGTGGCTTATTTTATTTTTCAAAGTTTTTTTCAAAATGTTACCCATCACGCAATATCCCTAAAAAAAGCTTCAAAGTGCCTGATTTTAACCACCCGTCCATTTTCCTGTGACGTCACACAGTGATGCCAACTCAAACAAACATGGCGCATAGAACAGCAAGCTATAGCGACATTAGCTCGGATTCAGACTCGGATTTCAGCGGCTTAAGCGATTCAACAGATTACGCATGTATTGAAACGGATGGTTGTAGTGTGGAAGCAGGTAGCGAAAACGAAATTGAAGAAGAAACTGAAGCTATTGAGCCATATCGGTTTGAACCGTATGCAAGCGAAACCGACGAAAACGACACGACAGCCAGCGACACGGGAGAAAGCGAGGACGAATTCGGCGATCGCCTTCTAACCAACGATTGGTATGTGTGTGTTTGGCATTAAAGGAAACGAACAACTATGAACTAGGTTTACAGCATATGAAATACATTTGGCAACAACATGCACTTTGAGAGTGCAGACAGCCCAATTTTCATCAATTAATATATTCTGTAGACATACCCTCATCCGCGCTCTTTTCCTGAAAGCTGATCTGTCCAGTTTTGGAGTTGATGTCAGCAGGCCAGGGAAGCTAGGGTCGATATTCTTCTCTTGATCATCTTCGGTGGCATAAGGGACGGTGTGAGCCAAGACATGCAGGGGGTTTAGCTCGCTCGTCTGCGGGAACACACTGCCGCCATTGCTTGCAGTGCTACCGAGGTCCTTTGTCCCTGAATTGCTCACACACTCCGGCAGATTCAATGGGGGTCTGGCGGCAGATTTCTTTGACTTTATCGTTGGAAATGCATCTGCTTTGAGTGTCGCAGGATATCCACACATTCTTGCCATCTCTGTCGTAGCATAGCTTTCGTCGGTAAAGTGTGCGGAACAAACGTCCAATTTCTTGCCACTTTCGCATCTTTGGGCCACTGGTGCAACTTGAATCCGTCCGTCCCTGTTCGTGTTGTTACACCCTCCGACAACACACCGACGAGGCATGATGTCTCCAAGGTACGGAAAACAGTCGAAAAAACGGAAAATAACAGAGCTGATTTGACTCGGTGTTTGAGAAAATGTTGTGACGTCATCGCTCCGAGAGCGAATATTAGAAAGGCGTTTAATTCGCCAAAATTCACCCATTTAGAGTTCGGAAATCAGTTAAAAAAAATGTATGGTCTTTTTTCTGCAACATCAAGGTATATATTGACGCTTACATAGGTCTGGTGATAATGTTCCCCTTTAAGAGCCAATATGTTATTAATTTGCATGTTAATAGGCAACTAATTAATGGTGAATATGTTCCCCCTACTAAAGTGTTACCATGTTTTTTTACTGGTGCACAAAATGAACCGTGCATGAACATCACCTTGTTCAAAGAACAAAACCAACACAACTCACAACAAATCACACACCTGCAAATCAGTCTGACTTCTGCTGTTGCCGTATCTGTAATACGCCGATAGGGAGACGTTTTTCTTTACACGATAAGTCGGGTGTGTCTTGACCTCCGCCGAACCCGACTCACCGAACCCCTAGGGTTCCATCGAACCCAGGTTAAGAACCACTGCAATAGTTCCTCACAGGTTGATCGCATGCCAGCTATTAATGCTCAATTTTGTTGGATAATCCCACAGCTAGTTAGCACTTTCTGTACATGGTATCAGGTAACGACTGGTAGCATATAAACTGCTATCACATCACATGAGGTTGAGCACTTTAGCACCTGTCCATTAACACAGGTGACGCTTTCATGGATCCACGCACATGTCATCATTAGTGCTTAATTTCATCGGGATACTGCCAAAGTTAAAACATAAAAAATGTATTTCATCCCATCTTCCAACCACTGACCTCTGCGAAAACAAACGGCGAGTCGTGCTTGAGGAACACATGACCGTTGCGGACGGCTGCGAGTGAGGCGGGGCCGCAGCGGAAGGTGCCCTGGCTGGTCTCCTGGGGCGTGGCGTCGAGCGCTTGCCACCCTCCCATACCCGGGGGCAAGTCGTGGCGAGCCATCCAGCAGTCGTTCCACACGTGGAAGTTCCTTGAAGGGACATAAAAAAATGGTGGTTTTGTTGGTAAATCTTTGGCTGAACTCGCGTTGCTTCATCAGTCAAATGCATCAAAGTCAAGCTTTTTATCTTGCCGATGGCTCGCGGTTGTTTTTCCCAATTAGACAGCTTGGCGCCGCTTCTTTTATCTGCAGCCAGATTTCTTTTCATCTGGTTTAATCCAAAAAAAAATGCTGCGACGGGAAGCTGTTGCAGGCCTCTATGGATGGATTTACACGACATGCTTCGAGGAACACAAACTCCACTTTTATTGAGGATTAAGCAGGATTGAAATATGGCACATTAGCGGTTCGTAGACCGTAAAATAAGTCAGATAATTAACAGATGGCGGCCACAAAGTAATGCTGAGCGCGCTGATGTTTAAATCGATGGTTGGGGGAGAGTCAGCACAGGACAAATACATGTTACACGTTTTTGTAAGGGGAGCCGGAAGTTGGCAGATTTAAAAATCACGTTCGGTAATCAAAGTATTTTTTCGGTGGTGGAGTTTTCGGGACATCACTTGTTAATAGTGTGCAAATAATAAGATATATACAGTACAGGCCAAAAGTTTGGACACACCTTCTCATTCAATGTGTTTTCATGACTATTTACATTGTAGATTGTCACTGAAGGCATCACAACTATGAATGCTGTTGCAGGCCTCTATGGATGGATTTACCACGAAAGGGACAATCGGTAGAAAATGGATGGATGGATGGGTTCGAGGAACACAAATTCCGCTTATATTGAGGATTAAGCAGGATTGAAATATGGCACATTAGCGGTGCGTAGACCGTAAAATAAGTCAGATGATTAACAGATGGCGGCCCCAAAGTAATGCTGAGCGCGCTGATGTTTCAATCAATGGTTGGGGGAGAATCAGCACAGGACAAATACATGTTACACGTTTTTGTAAGGGGCGCCGGAAGTTGGCAGATTTAAAAATCACGTTCGGTAATCAAAGTATTTTTTCGGTGGTGGAATTTTCGGGACATCACTTGTTAAAAGTGTGCAAACAATAAGATATATACAGTACAGGCCAAAAGTTTGGACACACCTTCTCATTCAATGCGTTTTCTTTATTTTCATGACTATTTACATTGTAGATTGTCACTGAAGGCATCACAACTATGAATGCTGTTGCAGGCCTCTAAGGATGGATTTACCCCGAAAGGGACAAGCGGTAGAAAATGGATGGATGGATGGGTTCGAGGAACACAAATTCCGCTTATATTGAGGTTTTAGCAGGATTGAAATATGGCACATTAGCGGTGCATAGACCGTAAAATATATCAAATAATTAACAGATGGCGTCCACAAAGTAAAGCTGAGCGCGCTGATGTTTAAATTAATGGCTGGGGGAGAGTCAGCACAGGACAAATACATGTTACACGTTTTTGTAAGGGGCGCCGGAAGTTGGCAGACCTGTCAGCGATCCTGTTCTGTCTCCCTGTAATGTTTGTCTGCCCTTGAATGGGATTGTGCTGAAAATCTTAAATTCCCCTCGGGGATCATTCAAGTATTTCTGATTCTGATTCTGATTATGTTTAAAGGAATGCTACAGTGCAAAACCTCTTTTCTCGTGGACGTGAGACATGGTGAGATGTTCCCACCCATTGTGTACGCCCATCACTTTGTCCAAAAACAGAAATAAGCAAAACCGGCTTGGCCACACACCTTAAAAGAAAACTCAAGAGGGAAGGGATTCATATGGCACCCCATTCCTGGGTGGGTCTCGCGTGAGAGGAAGAGGGTTAATCATTTTTGCAATGCAGCTTGATGAAAATGATGGAAAGCGCCACTCTGCGGTCAGAGTTGGAATTGGAAAACACATTTTAAGATATTCACTGCACTGTAGCGTTCTCCGGGCAACCTCCAAACCGCTTTTCCATCAGATTGCCAGATGGAAAAGCGTGACTCATCACTCCAGAGAAGGCGTCTCCACTGCTCTAGAGTCCAGTGGCGACGTGCATCCCACGCTTTGCATTGGACTTGGTGATGCATGGCTTAGACACAGATGCCCGGCCATGGAAACCCATTCCATGAAGCTCTCTGCGTACTGTGCGTGGGCTAATTGGAAGGTCACATGAAGTTTGGAGCTCTGTAGCAACTGACTGTGCAGAAAGTCGCCGAGGTCTTTGCACTTTGCGTTCTGTCAGTTTACGTCATACTTGCCAACCTTGAGACCTCCGATTTCGGGAGGTGGGGGGCGTGGTTAAGAGGGGAGGAGTATATTTACAGCTAGAATTCACCAAGTCAAGTATTTCATATATATATATATATATATATATATATATATATATATATATATATATATATATATATATATATATATATATATAAGAAATACTTGACGAAATACTAAGTCAAATATTTCATATATAAATATATATATATATATATGTATATATATATGTATATATATATATATATATATATATATATATATATATATATATATATATAAGAAATACTTGACTTCCAGTGAATTCTAGCTATAAATGTATATTTATTTTATTATATATATATATATATATATATATATATATATATATATATATATATATATATAAAATAAATACTTGAATTTCAGTGTTCATTTATTTACACATATACACACACACATAACACTCATCTACTCATTGTTGAGTTAAGGGTTGAATTGTCCATCCTTGTTCTATTCTCTGTCACTATTTTTCTAACCATGCTGAACACCCTCTCTGATGATGCATTGCTGTGTGGCACGCACAAAAGTGCTTTCATCAAATGCACTAGATAGCAGTATTGTCCTGTTTAAGAGTGTCACAACATTGCTGTTTACGACAGACGAACTGCTTTACGGTAGACAAAAACGTGACTGCCGTTGTTGTGTTTTGTTGCCGCGCTGGGAGGACGTTAATGAAACTGCCCAACAATAAACCCACATAAGAAACCAAGAACTCGCCCTCCATCATTCTACAGTTATAACGTGATTGGGCAGGCACGCTGTTTATATTGTGGGTTAGCCTGAATTTCGGGAGAAAAATTGTTCCGGGAGGTTTTTGGGAGAGGCGCTGAGTTTCAGGAGTCTCCCGGAAAATCCGGGAGGGTTGGCAAGTATGGTTTACGTGGCCTACCACTTGGTGGCTGAGTTGCTGTTGTTCCCAAATTCTTCACTTTTCTTATAATACCGTTGATTGTGGAATATTTAGGAGCGAGGAAATTTCAGGACTGGATTTGTTGCACAGGTGGCATTCTGAGACAGTTCCACGCTAAAATCACTGAGAGCGGCCCATTCTATCACAAATGTTTGTAGAAACAGTCTCCATGCCTAAGTGCTTGATTTTATACACTGGGCCAGGTGATTAAAGCACCTGATTCTCATCATTTGGATGGGTGGCCAAATACTTTTGGCAATATAGTGTATTTCTGCGGGCGTACCATTTTACTGAGGGAAGGGATTCGTCAAAAAATGCAAGCATTACAGGCATTTTAGATTATTCCTGCACAAAATTGAGCCTCGATTTTAGTCACCTTTGGCGACAAAAGTCACTTCAAACATTTCACGATGAATGAATTTCATCCGTCCAGTGGTGAAGTCTATTTGAGATGGAGTTTTGCTTTAATAACATTTTTTTTTTTTTTTTTTTTTACTACGGCGCTATCACACAGTGATAAGAAACATCTGTTTCCACATCAATAAAGCGGTGTGTCAACGATGAGTCAAACGTGTATTACTAGGACACAGCGTGACAGGGGTGATGAGTGCACACACCAGACAGAGTCCGCATTTAGATGAGCGATGGGCTCCAGGTTCTCATCCAGGTACACGTCCGTCGTCAAGGAGACGTCGGTGTCATGGGCTGAGCTGTAGTTGGTCACGGTCCGACTGGGAATTCCCAAACACCTCAAAACTGCGGATAGGAAATGTGACTGCCGCGCTGAAACGTGGAGGCGTGGATATGGGGGGAAAGACCTCACCTGTGGTGACGAGTCCGGCGAAGACCCAACACTGGCCGTACTTCACGGGGGCGCCGCCGCTTTTGTGGTATTGGCTCAGTATTTCCATACTCCCGCTCCAAACTGTGGGAGTTGTTCCTTCATCGTAGTTCCCTGACCAGTTTCCCTTCACAACGCCCTGGTCGTCACGAGAGTTGATCTGCAAGACGGCAGCAAGTTTGACTACAAGACCTCCTCCTTGTTTTTACTAACCATTTATTTTATTTATTTAAAGGGGAACATTATCACCAGACCTATGTAAGCGTCAATATATACCTTGATGTTGCAGAAAAAAGACCATATATTTTTTTAACCGATTTCCGAACTCTAAATGGGTGAATTTTGGCGAATTTAACGCCTTTTTAATATTCACTCATCGGGAAGCAATCCGACATTTTCTCAAACACCGAGTCAAATCAGCTCTGTTCATTTCCGTTTTTTCGACTGTTTTCCGTACCTTGGAGACATCATGCCTCGTCGGTGTGTTGTCGGAGGGTGTAACAACACGAACAGGGACGGATTCAAGTTGCACCAGTGGCCCAAAGATGCGAAAGTGGCAAGAAATTGGACGTTTGTTCCGCACACTTTACCGACGAAAGCTATGCTACGACAGAGATGGCAAGAATGTGTGGATATCCTGCGACACTCAAAGCAGATGCATTTCCAACGATAAAGTCAAAGAAATCTGCCGCCAGACCCCCATTGAATCTGCCGGAGTGTGTGAGCAATTCAGGGACAAAGGACCCCGGTAGCACGGCAAGCAATGGCGGCAGTTTGTTCCCGCAGACGAGCGAGCTAAACCCCCTGGATGTCTTGGCTCACACTGTCCCTTATGCCACCGAAGATGATCAAGAGAAGAATATCGACCCTAGCTTCCCTGGCCTGCTGACATCAACTCCAAAACTGGACAGATCAGCTTTCAGGAAAAGAGAGCGGATGAGGGTATGTCTACAGAATATATTAATTGATGAAAACTGGGCTGTCTGCACTCTCAAAGTGCATGTTGTTGCCAAATGTATTTCATATGCTGTAAACCTAGTTCATAGTTGTTAGTTTCCTTTAATGCCAAACAAACACATACCAATCGTTGGTTAGAAGGCGATCGCCGAATTCGTCCTCGCTTTCTCCCGTGTCGCTGGCTTTCGTGCCGTTTTCGTCGGTTTCGCTTGCATACAGTTCAAACCGATATGGCTCAATAGCTTCAGTTTCTTCTTCAATTTCGTTTTCGCTACCTGCCTCCACACTACAACCATCCGTTTCAATACATTCGTAATCTGTTGAATCGCTTAAGCCGCTGAAATGCGAGTCTGAATCCGAGCTAATGTCGCTATATCTTACTGTTCTTTCCGCCATGTTTGTTTGTATTCACTATGTGACGTCACAGGAAAATGGACGGGTGTTTATAACGATGGTTAAAATCAGGCACTTTGAAGCTTTTTTTAGGGATATTGCGTGATGGGTAAAATTTTGAAAAAAACTTCGAAAAATATAATAAGCCACTGGGAATTTATTTTTAATGGTTTTAATCATTCTGAAATTGTGATAATGATCCCCTTTAAAACTAATACACAGAATGTTAATCACTCAAATGACAAAATACTGAACAGTCCAAAATGCAACGGACAAAACCCAAAACCGGTGGGTTAATATGTTGAAAAATATTTTTAAATGAAGTAAACGCTAGTGCCATTATCTTGACATAATGATATGCGCTCTGCATTACATTTCTTAAAACTGGCAAACTTACACTAAAAACTAATTTATTGTTCTTAATGGAAATTCAACAAGGCAGCCGCTTGTTACTCTCGGGGTCTCCTAGCCGCTCAGGCAAATCATATTGTCTAAAAATGCATTTTTCCATGGATAACATGACATCATTGCGTCAAGTGCGTGCTCTTTCAGTCAATTAGTGCACATATATACAGCCCGAAAATGTTTTAATTGTAATTTTGAGAAATTTATCTGAATGTGCATGAACTATTTCTGTTCAAAATTGTTTGAAATGTTAAATGTTTAAATATTAACTGTCCGTTTACTGTACTGTGCCAACTGTACTACTATATGAGTACATATTTTCTCTTGTTTCATTGAAAATAAAACAGCAAAGTCCATTTGGCTGTCATCTGTCTTAATTAAAAGACACATTTGTGTCAAAATCATGATTTTTTTTTTCATGCTTGACGTAAGAAATTATTACTTTAAAAAAGTAGTTTTATACTTGTGAGTGTTGATGACACAGCTTAGCATCAGTTGATATTCTAGTTTCAAGCATGTTTTACTCAATATAGGTCATCAAATCTCAGCAACAAGCTGTAATATCTTACTGAGATCATTTAGGACCAAAACCCTTAAAACAAGTAAAACACTAACATAAAATCTGCTTAGTGAGAAGAATTATCTTATCAGACAGAAAATAAGCAAATATCACCCTTATTTGAGATACTTCATCTTACTTAGATTTCAGTTTAAGTTATCACAAAACTTTGTGTTGCCATGAGTTCCCGGCGAGAAGACAAAAGCTGTCTTTGATCCTACCAAGAAGAAGGCTCGTAAAACTCCTCTGTGTAGGATGGGAAGCAACATGAAGGTGTTCTGTTTCTTTGATGTATTGTAATCCACAGAAAGATTGTGTCTTGACCCGAGAACTACAAAGCAGAAAGGAAGCAGGACCAGACTCCCCTCCAGGCGACCTTTTCTTTGAACTGTTTTACAACCTTTTCTTTGAACTGTTTTGTAATCAAAGGCGATGGCTGTTTACGACCCCCGTCCCTTTAGAAACAGCTGTTGCCATGTAATCAGGGAAAGTCCAAATAAAAGAGGAGGCGTACAATCTTTCGTCAGAGCGTGGTGGAAGACTGTACAAAGAGTACAGCCCAGACGTCTCTCCTCAATTGAGCCAAATTGAATTATGTCTCTGTTTAATTCCTTGCTTCTTGTCTTGTTTAATAGATGTCATCAGTGTTTGAACCTGACTATGGGCTACTGTCAACAACTCGTGATCTGATCGCAACTGTCTTTTAACTGAACGTCCTTTGTCCGTTTACACTGCACAGCCTCCGGCGGAATTCACACTGCGCTGGCAACAAGCTTTCTGAATTCTGATCGGATAAAAGCTCTAAATTAAAGAATGTGGAGCCTAATATGACATGAAGAGAATAGGATGAATACTTTTATATATTTATGAAAAGTAAATAAAAAATAAAATGGACTTTTGTCAATTTATGATCATGATTTATGTTAGGCCAGCAGAGAAGGCCTTGCTGCACTGCAAAAACTGAAATCTAATTAAGATTAAATATCTCAAATAAGGGTGATATTTGCTTATTTTCTGTCTGATAAGATAATTCTTCTCACTAAGCAGATTTTATGTTAGAGTGTTTTACTTGTTTTAAGTGTTTTTGTCCGAAATTATCTCAGTAAGATATTACAGCTTGTTGCTGAGATTTGATGACCTATATTGAGTAAAACATGCTTGAAACTAGAATATCAACTGTTGCAAAGCTGTGTCATCAACACTCACAAGTATAAAACTGCTTTTTTAAAGTAATAATTTCTTACTTCAAGCATGAAAAAAAAAATCATGATTTTGACACAATTGTGTCTCATAATTAAAACAGATGACAGCCAAATGGACTTTGCTGTTTTACTTTCAATGACACAATAGAAAATAGGTACTCATAAAGTAGTACAGTTGGCACAGTACAGTAAACTGACAGTTAATATTTAAACATTTAACATTTCAAACAATTTTAAACAGAAATAGTTCATGCACATTCAGATAAATTCCTCAAAATTACAATTAAAAGAATTTTGGCCGTGGACCGGGCTGTATATATGCACACTAACTGACTGAAAGAGCACGCACTTGGCGCAATGATGTCATGTTGTCGATGGAAAAATGCATTTTTAGACAATATGATTTGCCTGAGCGGTGTCGGAGGCAGATATTTACATATATCCAAATTTAAGTGTTACTTCTTTTTATTTCATAATCATATTACAAAACAGCTAGTGTTTTTCTTCCAAATGTGGTCTTTTGGTTGTCTGCAAAACTGTGTGCTTAACCTTGAGTGAGGAATGTTAGAGAGAGAGATAATGGGCATGTGTTTTGGCTAGAGAGACATGACTGCCAGGGGGGGAGGAAGAGAGACTTAAGAGGAGAGGGGGTTTGGTCGGGGGGGGGGGGGGGGTGGGGGGGGGGGGGGGATTAGACCATCTTGTTGGCGCGATTGAATGTTCTATGCTGGACTGGTCTCAATGCATATATGCAAAGCTTTGCAAATATATTACAAAATACCTATTCTGTCTCTGGTGGTTTTTCAACTCAGCTTTAAGTGTCGTAAAGAGCTTGGGAGCGACTTGTGACTTGAATTCCCTGGGAGGAACAACTGGTCCAAAACGCAACAGCGGCTAGGAGACCCCGAGAGTAACAAGCGGTTGCCTTGTTGCCTTTCCACTAAGAACAATAAACTAGTTTTTAGTGTAAGTTTGCTGGTTTCAAGAAAAGTAATGCCGAGCGCATATCATTATGTCAAAATAATGGCACTAGCATTTAAGAATATTTTTCAACATATTGAGCAAAAAAGGTCTCTTTTTTTTTTTTTCTACCAAGAAAAGTGTTATTAGTGAGAATATACTTATTTGAAGGTATTTTTGGGTTCATTGAGGTTAGCTAATTTGACTTGTTTTGGAAAGTCTTGACAAGCCAAATTTTCTTGTTCTATTGGCAGATAATTTTGCTTAGTTCAAGTAAAATAACCCTCATTTTTGTATTTTTTTTTCTTGTTTTTGAACACTGACTTTTTGCAGTGTGGCCCTGCCGGCGCACCACTGGAACACAACCATTGGGAGGGCTGAAAATATGATGTAACGCCGTCGTGTTTGAAGGAACGAAGGCACTCTTAACAAGTAAAAACACAGCACTTGTGATGTCTCACCATGGCAGACACAACTCGCACCACGTTAACAGGGTCTCCCCACCCAGCTGGAGGAGTCCCACTCTTTTCCAAAACAAAAAGAGACGCGGCCAGCATCCCTTCATCGAACTGAAAGCAGAACGGGAAAACAAAAGTCAACGTCTGAGTTCACCGACTTAAACCTTTAGCGGACTGACGCGCCCACCTGCCCGTAGTTCCACGTGCGGGCGGCAATCTGATCCTGCGTGCCGTAGTAGATGCGTCCGACGTCGTTGAGGACGTACTCCTGCCTCTCCTCGTCGGCGTCCATGAACACTGCATCGTCTGGTGCAACGCCAGGTACAAAACGTTCATATATCGGCAGCCGCAGGATGCATACAGTAAATGTGTCATTTCAATACATGATGAAAAACAAATCACAGTTTGCAATATTTAGCGAAGTGTGAGTCTGTATTAATTAGCGCCGTTTTAATGGTTCATGCATTCTTAAACACGCAGCTGTTGTGTTCCTTCCTCCTGAACGCAGCATATACAGTATTTTCTGGACTATAAGGCGCACTTAAAATCCTTTTTTTTTTCTCAAAACGTATGTACTAATTGTCGGAGGCAGATATTTACATATATCCGAATTTAAGTGTTACTTCTTTTATTTCATAATCATATTACAAAACAGCTAGTGTTTTTCTTCCAATTGTGGTCTTTTGGTTGTCTGCAAAAAACTGTGTGCTTAACCTTGAGTGAGGAATGTAAGAAAGAGAGATAATGGGCATGTGTTTTGGCTGGAGAGACAAGACTGCGAGGGTGGAGGAAGAGAGACTTAAGAGGGGAGATGGTTTTTCAGGGGGGGGGGGGGGGGGGCAGATCATCTTGGCGGCGCGATTGAATGTTCTATGCTGGACTGGTCTCAATGTATATGCAAAGCTTTGCAAATATATTACAAAATACCTATTCTGTCTCTGGTGGTTTTTCTACTCAGCTGTAAGTGTCGTAAAGAGCTTGGGAGCGACTTGTGACTTGAATTCCCTAGGAGGAACAACTGGTCCAAAACGCAACATTATTTTAGATTAGATTTAGATTTATTGGTCCCCTTGGAGAAATTCATTGTCACTGCCGTACATTTAAACACTAGACATTACACATCACACACAAAAAAATAACAAGAAGACATCATACAAGACTAACACACATTTACAGGCTTGTCAGACGGGTCGGCCGGGCCTGCTGTTAAGGGCGGCTATAGCTGCAGGGATAAGGCTTTTCCTGAGGCGGGCCCTCCGGAATTTGATAGTTCTGTACCTGCGCCCTGATGGTAGTGGGATGATGTATTGGTGTAGTGGGTGAGTGATATTCTGGACTATTGTTTTTGCCAGTCGGGTGGTGGACCTGTGGTTTAAGTCTGAAATGTTGGGTGTGGGTAGGCCGATGATTTTAGCTGCTATGTTTGTAATGCGTGTGAGTTTGGTCCGGTTGGTTACAGAAAGCATGGTGAAAAAACATGTGGAACAGTACAGAAGGATGGGTTGAACAATGCTTTGGTAAAGTAATAACAGGAGATGAGGTGCAACGTATAGTCCTTTAAGTTTTCGGATGGCTGACAGTCTTTGTACGAGATAATTCTGGTTTTGCTTAACGACATCGAAGCAATTTTATTGGGTACATGGAGTAATGATAAGTGTGACCGGTAGATGGCAGTCAAACACAAGAGATACGTGTAGACTGCAATATGATGGCAATATGACTCAAGTAAACAACACTAGCATTTTACATGTTCCACTGAAAATATAGAACATCACACACGGCGCTCAAAAATCTATCAAAATGTTTTAGTACGACTTTTGTAAGCTATGAAGCTGCGCCGCTTGATGTGCTTCAACATAGGAGTATTATTATGGTGTGTGTATAAGGTAAGACATATTATCTGGCATTTTGTTTCGCAATATTATGCAAAAGCAACTTTTCTTACCTTCTGGTACCTGCTGATCTGTATTTGAGATCTGCATGAATCCTAAAAAGAATTGCGCGCGTCCGCCTTTGTAGTCCGTGCCGACATCGTAGTCGATAAGCTTCTTCTTTTTCTCTATCTTCTTGTTATGGGACATTCATCCTCCGCCGTTGCCATTTCTAATATAAAGTAGTGTAAAGTTCTTACTTATATCTGTCAGTAAACTCGCCATGAAAGCGCTAAAACATACCGGTGTAGTGAGTTTACATTATGCACCCAAGGAACTTTAGTTATTAGAGGGTTCCAGTTGGACGGTTTTTCACAGGACCTTGTTGTTGTTGTTTCCGGATGAGGAGATGCTGCTCCGTTATTGATTGAAGTAAAGTCTGAATGTCATTAAAACAGTTAGCTCCATCTTTTGACACTTCTTCCACTCCCGTCCTTGCACGCTACACCGCTACAAAACAAAGATGACGGGGAGAAGACGCTGCCGAAGGTGAGCCACGTAAATAAGACCGCCCACAAAACGGCGCATCCTGAAGCGACTGTCAGAAAGCGGCTTGAAGATGATCTGTAAAACATCATCTATGCAACATTTTGACTAGAGATGTCCGATAATATCGGCAGGCCGATAAATGCCCTAAAATGTAATATCGGATCTTATGTAGTATTTATTTATTTATTTTACCTTATTTATCTTTTGTTTATCTTTAATATATTTGTTGGATTGAATCTAAGTTTGCATATATTCATGTGTGTCTATATTTGTTGTGGGCACTAGGTGACAATTACCTTGGGAATTAAAGTGGGTGGGTATTGTAAGGGGGTGGGGTTTACTATGTTACATATTGTAAAATGTGCAGATACCTCAACTTGCTGTTGCCATGATTCATCATACTGTACTGTTTGCAAAATTCAATAAAAATATTTGGGAAAAAAAATAAAAAAATGTAATATTGGAAATTATCGGTATCGTTTTGTTTATTATTGGTATAATTTTTTTTTTGTTTTTTATAAAAAAAAATGTTTTTAATAAATCAACATAAAAAAACACAAGATACACTTACAATTAGCGCACCAACCCAAAAAATCCCCAAAACCCCGCCCACCTGAACCTCCTCATGCTCTCTCAGGGAGAGCATGTCCCAAATTCCAAGCTGCTGTTTTGAGGCATGTTAAAAAATATAATGCACTTTGTGACTTCAATAATAAATATGGCAGTTTTTTCCATAACTTGAGTTGATTTATTTTGGAAAACCTTCTAACATTATTTAATGCATCCAGCGGGGCATCACAACAAAATTAGGCATAATAATGTGTTAATTCCATGACTGTATATATCGGTATCGGTTGATATCGGAATCGGTAATTAAGAGTTGGACAATATCGGAATATCTGCAAAAAAGCCATTATCGGACACCTCTAGTTTTACCCTTTAAAATCGTTTTTAATCATATTTATTTTTATATTGTTTTGATATTGGTTTTATATTTATTTTTGTTGTTTTTATTCAGTCATTGGTGGAGCTAAGGATACTATTTTAATATTGTTTTTAATATTGTTGTGCAGCACTTTGGAAACATTTTTGTTGTTTAAATGTGCTATACAAATAAAGTGGATTGGATTGAAACACAATTAGGGAAATTAAGTAAACTTGTTTTTCCACTCGACTAGTACTTTAATGTTTTTTGATGCACTTTTATACATGCAGGTGTCATGGTACTACCCAATTTGTGCTAAGAATGTATAGATGTCTGAATTTCTGTGTGCAGTCTTGATGTTCAATGTTTTTGGTACACTTTTAGTTGTCATTGTCTTCCTCGAATTGAGCTCTATGCAGCCTTAAGTAAAATGTAAAAAATAAAAAATAAATGTTTTTAAGGCTTGATATTTAGTTGTTCACGTCACACACTTAGTTTGTGCTCTGTGCAGAAATCTTTGTAAAAGGTCAATTTTTCTGTCTTAATTTATATTGGGCGTTCTTGGTATTTCATATACGTGTTCATGTAAACATATTTAGAACAAAGTTAGGACAGTTCCCGTTTTCCTTCTCTGTTGGTGCTCAATGACGAGATATGAGTGAAATGTCAAATGTTTCCTAATTATTTTGGCCATTGTTGTGTATCATTTGGCATTTGGCTGATGTTTATATATGTGGCTGTTATGTGCACTCTTGCATTCTTGATCTGAGCTGTGAATGCAGACAATGAAAGGTCTACATTTGCAGCCTTATATTTGATATTTGGTTGTATTCGACTGATGCTTGTACCGTACATGCAGTGGTGATGTTCCTCTTCAGTGCTGTGAAAGCAGCATATACTTTAAGTCAGGGGTCACCAACGCGGTGCCCGCGGGCACCAGGTCGCCCGTAAGGACCAGATGAGTCGCCCGCTGGTCTGTTCTAAAAATAGCTCAAATAGAAGCACTTAGCAGTGAGCTGCCTCTATTTTTTAAATGTTATTTATTTACTAGCAATCCAAGAAAATATTTGAAAGACTTGGTCTTCACTTGTTTAAATAAATTCATTTATTTCTTTACTTTGCTTCTTATAACTTTCAGAAAGACAATTTTAGAGAAAAAATACAACCTTAAAAATTATTTTAGGATTTTTAAACACATATACTTTTTTACCTTTTAAATTCCTTCCTCTTCTTTCCTGACAATTTAAATCAATGTTCAAGTATTTTTTTTTTTTAATTGTAACGAATAATAAATACATTTTCATTTAATTCTTCATTTTAGCTTCTGTTTTTTTCGACGAAGAATATTTGTGAAATTTTTCTTCAAACTTATTATGATTAAAATTCCAAAAAATTATTCTGGCAAATCTAGAAAATCTGTAGAATCAAATTTAAATCTTATTTCAAAGTCTTTTGAATTTTTGTTCTGGAAAATCTAGAAGAAATAATGATTTGTCTTTGTTAGAAATATAGCTTGGTCCAATTTGTTATATATTCTAACAAAGTGCAGATTGGATTTTAACCTATTTAAAACATGTCATCAAAATTCTAAATGAATCTTAATCAGGATATTGTGATTTCACAAGACTGTCTTAAAAGTGATCATTTGAAAATGTTCAATTTGAAAAATGTGCACTTAGAGAAAATATCAAAATAAAGTGTTGCATATTGATATTTATCTGTTTCTATAAATATTTATTGTGAGAAATCATTAAGATGATCAGTGTTTCCACAAAGATAAATATCATTAATTATTAATAATAACAGAGTTAAAGGTAAATTGAGCAAATTGGCTATTTCTGGCAATTTATTTAAGTGTGTGTCAAACTGGTAGCCCTTCGCATTAATCAGTACCCAAGAAGTAGCTCTTGGTTTCAAAAAGGTTGGTGACCCCTGCTTTAAGTGAAATGTTGAATTCTTCATTTATATTGTGCAATTTTAATTGTTTCGCCAAAGTGAAATGTTTAATTTCATGGATGCTTATACAGTAGAAACTTGATTTACGAACGCCTCTATTCCCGTTTACGAACCTTTTTATTACTACCGGGACACAAGCCGATGAAGGATCGCCTTGGTGACTACGTGAAGTCACTGCTCGTTTGTCACTCCGAAACTCCCACAGTGTTCAACAATGCCACAAATATTCACAGATACTAAGGTAAAATGATTTTCGCTTTTTTCCCCCCGTTTTTCATTGTAGCAACATGGAGGTTAACGTTTTGGAGCGCAACAACGAGAGTTTTGTGTGTGTGCGTGTTGACATTTAAGCTTGCCGTAATGTTGTTGTGTTATTTGGATAAAAAAAAAGATGTCACTGAAGGCATCAAAACTATGACACCTGTGAAGTGAAAACCATCTCTTGAAGCTCATCGAGAGAATGCCAAGAGTGTGCAAAACAGTAATCAGAGCAAAGGGTGGCTATTTTGAAGAAACTAAAATATAAAATATGTTTACAGTAATTTTACTTTTGTTTGTTAAATATATAACTCCACGTGTTCATTCATAGTTTTGATGCCTTCAGTGAAAATCTACAATGTAAATAGTCAAGAAAATAAAGAAAACACATTGATATATATATATATATATATATATATATATATATATATATATATATATATATATATATATATATATATATATATATATATATATATATATACATACATACACATATATAGTTATATATATACATATTAGAGATGCGCGGATAGGCAATTATTTCATCCGCAACCGCATCAGAAAGTCGTCAACCATCCGCAATCCACCCGATCTAACATTTGATCAGAACCGCATCCGCCCGCCATCCGCCCGCACCCGCCCGTTGTTATATATCTAATATAGACGATGCAAGGCATTAGTGAGGTTATAAAGCTTTTGCCTGTTAAAGAAAGGAGACTGATCCAATGCAGCACAGACATTCGCGTGCCACGCTGTCACGACCCAGACGCACACCAGTGCGCAATTATATGGGAGCCGCGCTGAGCGCACCTCCAAGCGAGTCTCGCTGCCGGCGACGGCCGGGTATATGGGCCCGACGCTCCAGCGCCATCCATTTTCAGGGCTAGTTGATTCGGCAGGTGGGTTGTTACACACTCCTTAGCGGGTTCCAACTTCCATGGCCACCGTCCTATATCAACCAGGGTGAGCCCCACCCCTTTCGTGAGCGCACTGCGCGCGGAGTGACCCCTGTTACGCGCCCCCGGCAACAGGGGTGGCGGGCAGGTAAGCTGCGCGGGCGGAGCGCGCGGAGTGACCCCTGTTACGAGCCCCCGGCCACGGGGGTGGCGGGCAGGTAAGCTGTTTACCTGCTGCGCGTGACGCCGGCCGCGGCGAAGGCGGACGAGGCGCGGTGTCGGTGCGGTGGTGACCCTGGACGTGCGTCGGGCCCTTCTCACGGATCGCCTCAGCTACAGCTCCCGGTGGGGCCCTCTCGGGGGAAGGGGCCTCGGTCCCGGACCCCGGCGAGGCGTCGGGGGCCTTCTCCATCTCTTTTTTTTTTTTTCTTCTGTTGTGGCATATGCTGCAGGTGCCTGCTCGTTTTTCGTATGTGGGTAACAACATTTAACTATGTATATATATTTCCGAATTGGTTTAACTGCCACCCGCCTGAATCTATTTAAAATATAATTTTTTTTAATTTCAACTGCCCGACTCGACCCGACCCGACCCGCGGATAAAATCTAATTTTTTAAAATTTCATCCGCCCGATCCGCGGATAATCCGCGGACTCCGCGGTTGTGCCCGCAAACCGCGCATCTCTAATACATATATACATATATGCATATATAGATACACATATACATATATATATACACATACACATATACATATATATATACACATACACATATACATATATAATCACAGATATATATATATATATATATATATACATACATACATTAATACATTATAATGCAGTCTTCAAAATGTGCAATTCTTTTTACTAAAATAGGGACTTTTGTCAAAGCTAGAACCAATTATTCATGTTTACATTTATTCTTATGGGGAACTATGCTTCACTATACAAACTTGTCGGTTGGCAGACCATGTTCAAGAACCAATTGAGTTCATTAATCAAGGTTTCACTGTATTTTAAATGCGGATTTTAAGTCCATTGTAATGCAATTTACACATGTATAATAATGTAAACTTTTGTGTTTTAACAGCTTTTTTTTTGTATAATACCCATTTTACGCCAAAGGGCAGGCACATCCACATTTGCTACAATAATAATAATTACGTTTTTTTGTCATTTTTGTAGCCTATTGTTCCTCAAGAGGACAAAAAGGCCAATTAAGAAAATTAGCATGTGCCAGACTCGGCCACTAGGGCCTGACAGTTATGTGCCCCGGGAGAAAGCGCAAACAAGAACTTGCTAGAAAACAAGACAACTGGACAGTGATGGTCAGTTGGGATTGTTTTTTGTTTTTGTTTTTTTACTTTCACACCAGGGGTTGAACAGCACATGGACGTCATTAGTGGGCTCATGCACAGAGATGGCCTGGCTGCCTGAGCCATCACACCCTTGTTATGTATATATATATATATATATATATATATATATATATATATATATATATATATATATATATATATATATATATATATATATATATATTCCATTTCCATTGTAGATTGTCACTGAAGGCATCAAAACTATGACACCTGTGAAGTGAAAACCATTTCAGCCTCTTGAAGCTCATTGAGAGAATGCCAAGAGTGTGTAAAGCAGTAATCAGAGCAAAGGGTGGCTATTTTGAAGAAACTAGAACTTAAAACATATTTTCAGTTATTTCACCTTTTTTTGTTAAGTACATAACTCCACATGTGTTCATTCATTGTTTTGATGCCTTCAGTGACAATCTACAATGTAAATAGTCAAGAAAATAAAGAAAACACATTAAATGAGAAGGTGTGTCCACACTTTTGGCCTGTACTGTATGTATATATATATATATATATATATATATATATATATATATATATATATATATATATATATATATATATAGGCGGGGGCCTCACCTGCCATCATGGAAAGAAAAAAAATGTAAAAAGAAAAAAAATTTACTAAATTGTTATATGTATCCAGTGATTATACCCCGCGTTTTTCACGTTTTCAGCTTGTGTGTGTACTGCACCCAGCCGGACTTAACCAGAAGAGCTTCGGGGAGATCAGTCTCGATAGAATTGCACTTTACAAAAGCAGATCCCTCCCAGAAGGCATTGCTTGTCTGCCTGTCTAAGTTAACACATAGCAGTGACGTGCAGTCACTAGAGGCAGGTGAGGCGGGGCCTCACCTGCCATCATGGAAAGAAAAAAAATGTAAAAAGAAAAAAAAAATTAAATTGTTATATATATCCAGTGATTATACTATAAAGTTATTTTCCATTTAACTTCACTAGTTTTAGATTATTTTTATTCAAAATCGCTGAATTTTCACATTTGCCGTTCAAATACTGAGAAGAGACGGTGCGGTGATCAGCAGCCAGTTGAGGCACGTCACTCAGTTGTGCCTCAACATGGATTGCGCAATGACTCGGCTAACTGCTGGCCTGCTGTGCAGTGAGACCGTATTGCTATATGAATTATATTATACATTTCCATAGTTTAGTTAGCTGAGGTATATAATGCACAGTGTATTTTGTCAACAACTGTATGTGTGTAAAGTATTTCTTGTGCTGAGCAATCATAAAACTGCTGCGAAGACGCACTGGCTGAGGCTCGCAGTAATCCCGCCTCCTTGTGCCGGTTAATGCACCCCCCGACGGGAGCGCCACACCAACCAAAGCCCACACCCAAGGCCTCCACGTGCAAGACCGAACCCACTCAAAAAAGTCACTCAACAAGAAGCCAAAAAGTGCAAAAACAACAATGCTCGCGTTGGAGGAGCCGCGAACGACCGCAGGGCCACAACATTAGGTACACCTGCAGACTGCAGCACGGATTTCATATTTCATTCATTCACAACTCCTCCAACACGAACACCTCTGTTCCCGCACTTATAAGTAAAGGTAAGACCATAATAACGTTTTTTTTATTAAATGTGCTTTTTTCTGTGCTACAGTTTGTATGTGTAAAGTTAAAGTTAAGTTAAAGTACCACTGATTGTCACACACACACTAGGTGTGGTGAAATTTGTCCTCTGCATTTGACCCATCCCCTTGATCACCCCCTGGGAGGTGAGGGGAGCAGTGGGCAGCAGCGGCGCCGCGCCCGAGAATAATTTTTGGTGATTTAACCCCCAATTCCAACCCTTGATGCTGAGTGCCAAGCAGGGAAGAATGCTGGTATGAGCTTTTAAACATAATCCGTTAACTGCTGCCAATCAAATGGTGAATAAGATACTCTTTAGGGTTCATATGTTTGTAAATCTGACTGTGATGAAGTCAGTGCCTCACCAGCCATCAACCTCACCGCACGTCACTGATATATATATATATATATATATATATATATATACATATATATGTACATATATACATATATACATATATATATATATATATATACATATATACATATATATATATATATATATATACATTATAATGCAGTCTTCAAAGTGTGCAGTTTTTTACTAAAGTAGGGACTTTTGTCAAAGCTAGAACCAATTATTAATGTTTTAACAGCTTTTTTTTGTATAATACCCATTTTACGCCGAAGGGCAGGCACATCCACATTTGTTTCAATAATAATAATTTGTTTTTTGTCTTTTTTGCAGCGGATTGTTCCTCAAGAGGACAAAAAGGCCAATTAAGAAAATTAGCATGTGCCAGATTCGGCCACTAGGAGCTGACAGTTATGTGCCCCGGGAGAAAGTGCAAACAGGAACTTGCTAGAAAACAAGACAACTGGACAGTGATGGTCAGTTGGGATTGTTTTTTTTGGGGGGGGGGGGGGGGGGGGGGGGGTTGTACCTTCACACCAGGGGTTGAACAGCACATGGACGTCATTAGCGGGCTCATGCGCCGAGATGGCCTGTCCGCCCGGGTATTCCATCTCCACCTGCAGGCGATAGCGGCCGACGACAGCGGCGGCGGGGGAATCGACTGACAGCTTCATCCTGGCGCCGTCCTGCTCCACCACCACGGCCTGCCAGCGGTTATCCTGCGGCACTTCCACCAGAGGGACGATGACGTGAGTTCCCTTCGACACTGTTGGCAGAGGGCCTGAGGGAGGCGAAAGGGAGACACACACACACACACGGCGTCAACAAGTTTCGCTACGCCTCAGCAAGTGTGTCTATTCACCTTAAGCCACACCTGCATTCCGACCTCGTTGGCTATGTTTGGACAGGAATGTGCCGCCCTGGCAGCAAATAAGCATGATGCATTGATACACTTCGACTTAGACTTCGACTTCCTTTTTATTGTCATTCAAATTTGAACTTTACAGTACAGATAAGAACGAAATGTTGTTGCATTAGCTCATGGTAGTGCAGGATAAAAGAGCAATAAGGTGCAGATATAAATAAATAGATTACTGAACAGATAAATATATTGCACTTTTGCATATGCATCCAGGTTTATGGATGTATGTTATATTGTCTTTATATTCCAGCCAGTTAATCCATTTTTGGGGGGTATTGAGGGGATTATTATGATGCGTTCAAGAGTCTTATGGCCTGAGGGAAGAAGCTGTTACAGAACCTGGAGGTTCTGCTACGGAGGCTGCGGAACCTCTTTCTAGAGTCCTTGGTGGGGGTGGGAGGAGACTCTGCTGATTTTCCGAGCCCTGGTCAGGCAGTGGCTTTTTGCGATCTCCCGGATAGGAGGAAGAGGAGTCCTGATGGTCTTTTCCGCCGTCCTCACCACTCTCTGCAGAGACTTCCAGTCTGAGGCACTGCAGGCTCCAGTCCAGACAGAGATGCAGTTGGTCAGTAGGCTCTCTATAGTGCCTCTGTAGAATGTGGTGAGAATGTGATCTTTTCATCCGACGCAAAAAGTGCAAGCGCTGCTGAGCTCTTTTTACAAGAGTGTGTAGGGACCAGGTCATATTGTCAGTTATCTGCACCCCCAAGAACTTGGTGCTGCTTACAATCTCCACTGCTGTGCCGTTGATGAAGAGCGAAGCGTGGCTGGACTGGTGCCTCTGGAAGTCGACGATGATCTCCTTGGTCTTGTCGACGTTCAGGACTAGGTTGTCAGTTCTACACCAGTCAACCAGATGTTTCACCTCCTCCCTGTAGTCCATGTCGTTGTTGTCCCGGATGAGGCCCACTACTGTTGTGTCGTACGCATACTTCACAATGTGGTTCGTAGCGGACCTGGCGCAGCAGTCATGGGTCATCAATGTGAACAGCAGCGGTGTGTAGGGACCAGGTCATATTGTCAGTTATCTGCACCCCCAGGAACTTGGCGCTGCTTACGATCTCCACTGCTGTTTTGTTGATGAAGAGTGGAGTGTGGCTGGACTGGTGCCTCCTGAAGTCGACGATGATTACCTTGGTCTTGTCGATATTCAGGACCAGGTTGTCGGTTCTGCACCAGTTTCCCTCCACCCTGTAGTCCATGTTGTTGTTGCCCCGGATGAGGCCCACTACTGTTGTGTCGTCCGCATACTTGACAATGTGGTTCGTTGCGGACCTGGCGCAGCAGTCATGGGTCACCAGCGTAAACAGCAGCAGGACTCAGGACGCAGCGCTGGCGGGGAGCCGGTGCTCAGGGAGATACACAAGCAGACTTTCTCAAACAGTCCCCATGAAATGGGGCCCCCTGCCAGCGCGCTGGCCTCATTAATGCAGTCAAGCACACACATATGCATCAGCGTCTGTGAGGAGCTGTTATGATGTCCGCACATAAAAGTGCTGCAGAAAAAGAGTTTTGACAGGCCGCCGTCACACACTTGCGCACAAACTGGTCTCAAAAATCCCCCCCGTGAAAAGATAACAAGACTCGCTCTTGATTGGCAGTCGAGCTCTTGTATTATTAACGTGCTATATATCTATTTATTTCTAAGGTGGCAGTTTGCACGGCTTTCTGCTTTTTACTCCCAACACCACTGCAAATTACCACCATGTTAATACGGGTATCGAGCGTGCATTTATTACAGAATGTGCGACTGTAGCTAATGATGACTTTTTAGACTAGGCAAAAAAACAAACAAAAAAAAAGCGGGTCATGACTGTAAAAAAGTGGCTTTCTGGTGATAACCAAGCAAAAAGTCCCCGCTAAGATGTTAGAGTGACCAAAAAGTCCCTCTCTGTCGCGCGCACACGCACCCTGCCATCGTTTGATCTCAGCTGCAGCTGCACTCTGAAAAGCAATCTCTGCGCGGCCAATCATTTGCCGGCCGACTCCACCGCTGGTGCTGCGCGAGATGTCTGGCACGATAATCCCAGTTAACAACTTCGCGTTTTGCATAAAATTGCATACTCCGGATTCGAAATGAAAAGCGAAGAAGTTAAAGTTAAAGTACCAATGATTGTCACACACACACTAGATGTGGTGAAATGTGTCCTCTGCATTCGACCCATCCCCTTGTTCACCCCCTGGGAGGTGAGGGGAGCAGTGGGCAGCAGCGGTGCCGCGCCCGGGAATCATTTTTGGTGATTTAACCCCCAATTCCAACCCTTGATGCTGAGTGCCAAGCAGGGAGGTAATAGGTCCCATTTTTATAGTCTTTGATATGACTCGGCCGGGGTTTGAACTCACAACCTACCGTTCTCAGGGCGGACACTCTAACCACTAGGCCACTGAGTAGGGCCGCAACTCGCTCGAGAGCTAGCATGCATGCTGTTATAGTGCGTCATGTTAAAGGTTTGGGGTGTCAAATTATCGCCGTAATTGCGATCAATTAGTCATATTTTTTTGACCGCTTTAATCTAAATTTCAATCTCAAACATTACCGTATTTTCCGGACTATAAGGCGCACTTAAATTCGAACATTACCGTATTTTCCGGACTATAAGGCGCACTTAAATTCCTTTCATTTTCTCAAAAATCAACAGTGGGCCTTATAGTGTTGTCAATAGGTTGGTACCGGTACCAAAATTATTTAGATACTTTTCGGTACTTTTCTAAATAAAAAAGGGACCACAAAAAATGGCATTATTGGCTTTATTTTAACAAAAAATCTTAGGGTGTATTAAACAGAGGTGGGTAGAGTAGCCAGAAATTGTACTCAAGTAAGAGTACTGTTACTTTAGAGATTTATTACTCAAGTAAGGAGTAGTCACCCAAATATTTACTTGAGTAAAAGTAAAAAGTATGTTGTGAAAAAACTACTCAAGTACTGAGTAACTGATGAGTAACATACACACACATATCATATCATATATATATATATATATATATATATATATATATATATATATACACATACATACATATATATATATATATATAT
>NC_084565.2:33425000-33475000 GCF_033978685.3 Nerophis lumbriciformis | reverse complement strand
TTTCTCACTTTCGGTGCTCATAATCATGCTCTCAGGACACATTACACAGTACGGTTATATCGTCATTAAAAATCCATTTTGTCTAATAGGGGACCTTTAAAATGGCAAGGGCCTCCATCAAGGTGAGGCTTTATGCAACATGTATATTACATGTGCAACGATCTACTTAGAGTAGACGCCAGACATCGCTGCTTGACTTATTTGTGGTGACATTGGATTGTATTAATGATTTTATCCCAGCAAACATGGCATGCATGCAATTTGATTGACATGATTAAGTCTCTATCTTGATGTCCATATATGCAGCTGGTGTTACAAATAACCATGATGCACAGCACCGCCATAACCATTTATCACATTTGTACAGTCGTGGTCAAAAGTTGACATACACTAGTAAAGAACATAATGTCATGGCTGTCCTGAGTTTCCAATACTTTCTACAACTCTTATCTTTTTTGTGATAGAGTGATTGGAGCATATACTTGTTGGTCACAAAAAACATTCATGAAGTTTGGTTCTTTTATGAATTTATTATGAAAATGTGAGCAAATGTGCTGGGTCAAAAGTATACATACAGCAATGTTAATATTTGCTTACATGTCCCTTGGCAAGTTTCACTGCAATAAGGCGCTTTTGGTAGCCATCCACAAGCTTCTGCTTGAATTTTTGACCACTCCTCTTGACAAAATTGGTGCAGTTCAGCTAAATGTGTTGGTTTTCCGACATGTACTTGTTTCTTCAGCATTGTCCACACGTTTAAGTCAGGACTTTGGGAAGGCCATTCTAAAACTTTAATTCTAGCCTGATTTAGCCATTCCTTTACCACTTTTGACGTGTGTTTGGGGTCATTGTCCAGTTGGAACACCCAACTGCGCCCAAGACCCAACCTCCGGGCTGATGATTTTAGGTTGTCCTGAAGAATTTGGAGGTAATCCTCCTTTTTCATTGTCCCATTTACTCTCTGTAAAGCACCAGTTCCATTGGCAGCAAAACAGGCCCAGAGCATAATACTACCACCACCATGCTTGACGGGAGGAATGGTGTTCCTGGGATTAAAGGCCTCACCTTTTCTCCTCCAAACATATTGCTGGGTATTGTGGCTAAACAGCTCAATTTTTGTTTCATCTGACCACAGAACTTACTTTTGTCCATGTGATGTAAGATGAAACAAAAATGGAGCTGTTTGGCCACAATACCCAGCAATATGTTTGGAGGAGAAAAGGTGAAGCCTTTAATCCCAGGAACACCAATTCCTACCATCAAGCATGGTGGTGGTAGTATTATTGTCAGGTTCAAACACTGATGACATCTATTAAACAAGACAAGAGGCAAAGAATTAAATAGAGACAGAATTCAATTTGAACTCAATTGAGGAGAAACACTTGGACACACTGTACTCTTGTACAGTCTCAAGCACGCTCTGCCAAAAAATTGCATGCCTCCTTCTTTTATTTTAGACCTTCCCCGACCACATGGCCACCACTGTTTCCAAAGTACAAAGGTGGAAAAAAAGTTCACAGAAAAGGTTGTAAACAATTCACAGAAAAGGTCAGTTCAAAAAGAGTTTGTAAACTAGTTCAAAAAGATGTACATAAAATAGTTCAAAAAGAGTTCGTAAAATACTTCAAAAAGAGGTCGTCTGGAAATTGGGCAGATCCTGTCATCTCTCCGCTTTGAAGTCCTTGGGTTAGAACAATATCTTTCTGTTGATTACCATACATGAAAGAACACAGGAACACCTTCATCTTGCTTCCCGGTCCATCCAGGTCCGGTGGCCATGGATGAAGTGCTGGCTGTCCAGAGTCGGGACCCGGGGTGGATCGCTCGCCTGTGTATCGGTTGGGAACATCTCTGCGCTGCTGACCCGTCTCCGCTCGGGATGGTGTCCTGCTGGCCCCACTATGGACTGGACTCTTACTATTATGTTGGATCCACTATGGACTGGACTCTCACAATATTATGTCAGACCCACTCGACATCCATTGCATTCGGTCTCCCCTAGAAAGGGGGGGTTACCCACATATGCGGTCCTCTCCAAGGTTTCTCATAGTCATTCACATCGACGTCCCACTGGGGTGAGTTTTTCCTTGCCCTTATGTGGGCTCTGTACCGAGGATGTCGTTGTGGCTTGTGCAGCCCTTTGAGACACTTGTGATTTAGGGCTATATAAATAAACATTGATTGATTGATTGACTGATGTAAGCAAATATTAACATTGCTGTATGTATACTTTTGACCCAGCACATTTGCTCACATTTTCAGTAGACCCATAATAAATTCATAAAAGAACCAAACTTCATGAATGTTTTTTTGTGACCAACAAGTATGTGCTCCAATCACTCTATCACAAAAAAAACAAGAGTTATAGGAATGATTGTAAACTCAAGACAGCCATAACATTATGTTCTTTACAACTTTTGACCAGGACTGTATCTGCAACACGTGACTTTGTGAGTAACAGCCAAATTGTCCGAGCGTGCCTCAATCCGTACACGTTCAGTCCGAGTGGGCCTTTTGTGTTCAACTAAGCCTCCGGCTCGCCGCACGCAGATTGCACGCCCCACCAAGAAAGCCGTGACGATGACCCGAAATGAGTGATTTTATTCAAAAGTGCAACGTTATTGATGTAAGCCTCGCCATGTGTTCCAGCGTCATGCTGCAGGCTTGCTTTGCGCCCCGCACTGATATCAGCAATGCAACCACCCTGCAAACTGGCATAAGCTGCCAGCTGGATGACTCTTTTGTTTCTCTACATCAAACAGGCTTGGACAGTAGAAAATATGTCCCTCTACGTTCACAGTTTTTCATCCCAACAAAACAATGAGCCTAATTAGGAGCTTACACTGATAATGGCACAGCTTGACTAGTTTGTGGGCAACTTCCTGTTTACAGCTTGTGAGGTCCATTGGATTAAAGCGAGAGAGAAAAATAATGCGCTGGAAAAAGAGGAGAGAAAATAAGTTATATGAGTTATTTCTTGAATTCCCATGCTGGATTATTTTGCAGTTTTACGCAATTACAAACAAAAAAAATTATACAAATTCTTTGTTTTGGCACACCGTTCTGCAGAATGAGACATGAGCAAATGGGCTAGTTTGACGTACGATACTCCCAGCAGGTTAAAGACATTGATACAACGTTGATTATACGTACATGTCCTTTAAAACTTGCTTGGAAACAACGTTGCAAAATAGTTGTAATAAAGACATTGATACAACGTTGATTATACGTACATGTCCTTTAAAACTGGCTTTGAAACAATGTTGCAAAATAGTTGCAAAAAAGACATTGATACAACGTTGATTATACGTACATGTCCTTTAATACTGGCTTTGAAACAATGTTGCAAAATAGTTGCAAAAAAGACATTGATACAACGTTGATTGTACGTGAATGTTCTTTAAAACTGGCTTTGAAATAATGTTGCAAAATAGTTGTAATAAAGACATTGATACAACGTTGATTATACGTACAAATGTCCTTTAAAACTGGCTTTGAAACAACGTTGCAAAATAGTTGTAATAAAGACATTGATACAATGTTGATTATACGTACATGTCCTTTAAAACTGGCTTGGAAACAACGTTGCAAAATAGTTGTAATAAAGACATTGATACAACGTTGATTATACGTACATGTCCTTTAAAACTGGCTTTGGAAACAACGTTGCAAAATAGTTGTAATAAATACATTGATAAACACTGATTATATGTGAATGTTCTTTAAAACTGGCTTTGAAACAATGTTGCAAAATAGTTGTAATAAATACATTGATACAACGTTGATTATACGTACATGTCCTTTAAAACTGGCTTTGAAACAACGTTGCAAAATAGTTGTAATAAAGACATTGATACAACGTTGATTATACGTACATGTCCTTTAAAACTGGCTTGGAAACAATGTCGCAAAATAGTTGTAATAAATACATTGATAAACACTGATTATACGTGAATGTTCTTTAAAACTGGCTTGGAAACAATGTTGGAAAATAGTTGTAATAAATACATTGATACAACGTTGATTATACGTGAATGTTCTTTAAAACTGGCTTTGAAACAATGTTGCAAAATAGTTGTAATAAATACATTGATACAACGTTGATTATACGTGAATGTTCTTTAAAACTGGCTTTGAAACAATGTTGCAAAATAGTTGTAATAAATACATTGATACAACGTTGATTATACGTACATGTCCTTTAAAACTGGCTTTGAAACAACGTTGCAAAATAGTTGTAATAAAGACATTGATACAACGTTGATTATACGTACATGTCCTTTAAAACTGGCTTGGAAACAATGTCGCAAAATAGTTGTAATAAATACATTGATAAACACTGATTATACGTGAATGTTCTTTAATACTGGCTTGGAAACAATGTTGCAAAATAGTTGTAATAAATACATTGATACAACGTTGATTATACGTACATGTCCTTTAAAACTGGCTTGGAAACAACGTTGCAAAATAGTTGTAATAAAGACATTGATACAACGTTGATTATACGTACATGTCCTTTAAAACTGGCTTGGAAACAACGTTGCAAAATAGTTGTAATAAAGACATTGATACAACGTTGATTATACGTACAAATGTTCTTTAAAACTGGCTTTGAAACAACGTTGCAAAATAGTTGTAATAAAGACATTGATACAACGTTGATTATACGTGAATGTTCTTTAAAACTGGCTTTGAAACAACGTTACAAAATAGTTGTAAAAAAGACATTGATACAACGTTGATTATACGTGAATGTTCTTTAAAACTGGCTTGGAAACAACGTTGCAAAATAGTTGTAATAAAGACATTGATACAACGTTGATTATACGTGAATGTTCTTTAAAACTGGCTTGGAAACAACGTTGCAAAATAGTTGTAATAAAGACATAGATACAACGTTGATTATACGTGAATGTCCTTTAAAACTGGCTTTGAAACAATGTTGCAAAATAGTTGTAATAAAGATATTGATACAACGTTGATTATACGTGAATGTTCTTTAAAACTGGCTTGGAAACAACGTTGCAAAATAGTTGTAAAAAAGACATTGATACAACGTTGATTATACGTGAATGTTCTTTAAAACTGGCTTGGAAACAATGTTGCAAAATAGTTGTAATAAAGACATTGATACAACGTTGATTATACGTACAAATGTCCTTTAAAACTGGCTTTGAAACAACGTTGCAAAATAGTTGTAATAAAGACATTGATACAATGTTGATTATACGTACATGTCCTTTAAAACTGGCTTGGAAACAACGTTGCAAAATAGTTGTAATAAAGACATTGATACAACGTTGATTATACGTACATGTCCTTTAAAACTGGCTTTGGAAACAACGTTGCAAAATAGTTGTAATAAATACATTGATAAACACTGATTATACGTGAATGTTCTTTAAAACTGGCTTTGAAACAATGTTGCAAAATAGTTGTAATAAATACATTGATACAACGTTGATTATACGTACATGTCCTTTAAAACTGGCTTTGAAACAATGTTGCAAAATAGTTGCAAAAAAGACATTGATACAACGTTGATTATACGTACATGTCCTTTAATACTGGCTTTGAAACAATGTTGCAAAATAGTTGCAAAAAAGACATTGATACAACGTTGATTGTACGTGAATGTTCTTTAAAACTGGCTTTGAAATAATGTTGCAAAATAGTTGTAATAAAGACATTGATACAACGTTGATTATACGTACAAATGTCCTTTAAAACTGGCTTTGAAACAACGTTGCAAAATAGTTGTAATAAAGACATTGATACAATGTTGATTATACGTACATGTCCTTTAAAACTGGCTTGGAAACAACGTTGCAAAATAGTTGTAATAAAGACATTGATACAACGTTGATTATACGTACATGTCCTTTAAAACTGGCTTTGGAAACAACGTTGCAAAATAGTTGTAATAAATACATTGATAAACACTGATTATACGTGAATGTTCTTTAAAACTGGCTTTGAAACAATGTTGCAAAATAGTTGTAATAAATACATTGATACAACGTTGATTATACGTACATGTCCTTTAAAACTGGCTTTGAAACAACGTTGCAAAATAGTTGTAATAAAGACATTGATACAACGTTGATTATACGTACATGTCCTTTAAAACTGGCTTGGAAACAATGTCGCAAAATAGTTGTAATAAATACATTGATAAACACTGATTATACGTGAATGTTCTTTAAAACTGGCTTGGAAACAATGTTGGAAAATAGTTGTAATAAATACATTGATACAACGTTGATTATACGTGAATGTTCTTTAAAACTGGCTTTGAAACAATGTTGCAAAATAGTTGTAATAAATACATTGATACAACGTTGATTATACGTACATGTCCTTTAAAACTGGCTTTGAAACAACGTTGCAAAATAGTTGTAATAAAGACATTGATACAACGTTGATTATACGTACATGTCCTTTAAAACTGGCTTTGAAACAACGTTGCAAAATAGTTGTAATAAAGACATTGATACAACGTTGATTATACGTACATGTCCTTTAAAACTGGCTTGGAAACAATGTCGCAAAATAGTTGTAATAAATACATTGATAAACACTGATTATACGTGAATGTTCTTTAATACTGGCTTGGAAACAATGTTGCAAAATAGTTGTAATAAATACATTGATACAACGTTGATTATACGTACATGTCCTTTAAAACTGGCTTGGAAACAACGTTGCAAAATAGTTGTAATAAAGACATTGATACAACGTTGATTATACGTACATGTCCTTTAAAACTGGCTTGGAAACAACGTTGCAAAATAGTTGTAATAAAGACATTGATACAACGTTGATTATACGTACAAATGTTCTTTAAAACTGGCTTTGAAACAACGTTGCAAAATAGTTGTAATAAAGACATTGATACAACGTTGATTATACGTGAATGTTCTTTAAAACTGGCTTTGAAACAACGTTACAAAATAGTTGTAAAAAAGACATTGATACAACGTTGATTATACGTGAATGTTCTTTAAAACTGGCTTGGAAACAACGTTGCAAAATAGTTGTAATAAAGACATTGATACAACGTTGATTATACGTGAATGTTCTTTAAAACTGGCTTGGAAACAACGTTGCAAAATAGTTGTAATAAAGACATAGATACAACGTTGATTATACGTGAATGTCCTTTAAAACTGGCTTTGAAACAATGTTGCAAAATAGTTGTAATAAAGATATTGATACAACGTTGATTATACGTGAATGTTCTTTAAAACTGGCTTGGAAACAACGTTGCAAAATAGTTGTAAAAAAGACATTGATACAACGTTGATTATACGTGAATGTTCTTTAAAACTGGCTTGGAAACAATGTTGCAAAATAGTTGTAATAAAGACATTGATACAACGTTGATTATACGTACAAATGTCCTTTAAAACTGGCTTTGAAACAACGTTGCAAAATAGTTGTAATAAAGACATTGATACAATGTTGATTATACGTACATGTTCTTTAAAACTGGCTTGGAAACAACGTTGCAAAATAGTTGTAATAAAGACATTGATACAACGTTGATTATACGTACATGTCCTTTAAAACTGGCTTTGGAAACAACGTTGCAAAATAGTTGTAATAAATACATTGATAAACACTGATTATACGTGAATGTTCTTTAAAACTGGCTTTGAAACAATGTTGCAAAATAGTTGTAATAAATACATTGATACAACGTTGATTATACGTACATGTCCTTTAAAACTGGCTTTGAAACAACGTTGCAAAATAGTTGTAATAAAGACATTGATACAACGTTGATTATACGTACATGTCCTTTAAAACTGGCTTGGAAACAATGTCGCAAAATAGTTGTAATAAATACATTGATAAACACTGATTATACGTGAATGTTCTTTAAAACTGGCTTGGAAACAATGTTGGAAAATAGTTGTAATAAATACATTGATACAACGTTGATTATACGTGAATGTTCTTTAAAACTGGCTTTGAAACAATGTTGCAAAATAGTTGTAATAAATACATTGATACAACGTTGATTATACGTGAATGTTCTTTAAAACTGGCTTTGAAACAATGTTGCAAAATAGTTGTAATAAATACATTGATACAACGTTGATTATACGTACATGTCCTTTAAAACTGGCTTTGAAACAACGTTGCAAAATAGTTGTAATAAAGACATTGATACAACGTTGATTATACGTACATGTCCTTTAAAACTGGCTTGGAAACAATGTCGCAAAATAGTTGTAATAAATACATTGATAAACACTGATTATACGTGAATGTTCTTTAATACTGGCTTGGAAACAATGTTGCAAAATAGTTGTAATAAATACATTGATACAACGTTGATTATACGTACATGTCCTTTAAAACTGGCTTGGAAACAACGTTGCAAAATAGTTGTAATAAAGACATTGATACAACGTTGATTATACGTACATGTCCTTTAAAACTGGCTTGGAAACAACGTTGCAAAATAGTTGTAATAAAGACATTGATACAACGTTGATTATACGTGAATGTTCTTTAAAACTGGCTTTGAAACAATGTTGCAAAATAGTTGTAATAAATACATTGATACAACGTTGATTATACGTACATGTCCTTTAAAACTGGCTTTGAAACAACGTTGCAAAATAGTTGTAATAAAGACATTGATACAACGTTGATTATACGTACATGTCCTTTAAAACTGGCTTGGAAACAATGTCGCAAAATAGTTGTAATAAATACATTGATAAACACTGATTATACGTGAATGTTCTTTAATACTGGCTTGGAAACAATGTTGCAAAATAGTTGTAATAAATACATTGATACAACGTTGATTATACGTACATGTCCTTTAAAACTGGCTTGGAAACAACGTTGCAAAATAGTTGTAATAAAGACATTGATACAACGTTGATTATACGTACATGTCCTTTAAAACTGGCTTGGAAACAACGTTGCAAAATAGTTGTAATAAAGACATTGATACAACGTTGATTATACGTACAAATGTTCTTTAAAACTGGCTTTGAAACAACGTTGCAAAATAGTTGTAATAAAGACATTGATAAACGTTGATTATACGTGAATGTTCTTTAAAACTGGCTTTGAAACAACGTTACAAAATAGTTGTAAAAAAGACATTGATACAACGTTGATTATACGTGAATGTTTTTTAAAACTGGCTTGGAAACAACGTTGCAAAATAGTTGTAATAAAGACATTGATACAACGTTGATTATACGTGAATGTTCTTTAAAACTGGCTTGGAAACAACGTTGCAAAATAGTTGTAATAAAGACATAGATACAACGTTGATTATACGTGAATGTCCTTTAAAACTGGCTTTGAAACAATGTTGCAAAATAGTTGTAATAAAGACATTGATACAACGTTGATTATACGTGAATGTTCTTTAAAACTGGCTTGGAAACAACGTTGCAAAATAGTTGTAAAAAAGACATTGATACAACGTTGATTATACGTGAATGTTCTTCAAAACTGGCTTGGAAACAATGTTGCAAAATAGTTGTAATAAATACATTGATACAATGTTGATTATACGTACAAATGTCCTTTAAAACTGGCTTGGAAACAACGTTGTTTTTGGGGTTTTTTAAGTTGAAAGTGATAAACCCTTATTTAGTGAAACGAAAATAAATGTAAATGTCAATATACATAAATTAAAGATGCATTAATAATCGATTTTCAATCGAATCATTGCTCCTGAATCGTAAACGGATCGTGAGGTGCCCAAAGATTCCCACCTCTACTAAATACTGGTATCATATGTGTACTAGTATCAGCTGATGTTGTTCAGTTGTAGTTGGGGGGGGGAAAAGGCTGATACTGATAAAAAAAAGAGGCCAATGGGTCAAAACGCGAAATATCGGCGCCGATAATGGGCCTGGCCGATAATCGATCGATCTTTAGTTTTAAGAACGGTCTTAGAAGTGGTCAAGGGAGGGGCTTGACTCACATGGAGAGGGAGATGGTTCCAGAGTACGGCACTCTGCCCTGCTGATCAGGTGACCTGGGGGGCCGGGCAGGCTGTTATCAGCATAACAGTGAAAATAAATTCCATTCCTTCTACAAACCCCAAAACCAGTGGAGGTGGCACGTTGTGTAAATGGTAAATAAAAACAGAATACAATAACAAATGGAACTGCAAAGACAATGAGGTTGAGGTGGGCGGGGTTTGGTGGTAGCGGGGGGGTGTATATTGTAGCGTCTCGGAAGAGTTAGTGCTGCAAGGGGTTCTGGGTATTTGTTCTGTTGTGTTTATGTTGTGTTACGGTGCGGATGTTCTCCCGAAATGTGTGTCATTCTTGTTTGGTGTGGGTTCACAGTATATTTGTAACTGTTAAAGTTGTTTATACGGCCACCCTCAGTGTGACCGGTATGTCTGTTGACCAAGTATGCTTGCATTTACTTATGTGTGTGTAAAAGCCGCATATATTATGTGACTTGGCCGGCACGCTGTTTGTATGGAGGAAAAGCGGACGTGACGACAGGTTGTAGAGGACGCTAAAGGCAGTGACTATAAGGCACCACCCGGGAGAAATTCCGGAGAATGGTTGCCCAAGTGGAGGAGATCAAGTACCTCGGAGTCTTGTTCACGAGTGAGGGAAGAGTGGATCGTGAGATCGACAGGCGGATCGGTGCGGCGTCTTCAGTGGTGCGGACGCTGTATCGGTCCGTTGTGGTGAAGAAGGAGCTGAGCCGGAAGGCAAAGCTCTCAATTTACCGGTCGATCTACGTTCCCATCCTCACCTATGGTCATGAGCTTTGGGTTATGACCGAAAGGACAAGATCACGGGTACAAGCGGCCGAAATGAGTTTCCTCCGCCGGGTGGGGAGAGCCCCGCCACCCGGCGGAGGAAACTCATTTCGTAGAGATAGGGTGAGAAGCTCTGTCATCCGGGAGGAGCTCAAAGTAAAGCCGCTGCTCCTCCACATCGAGAGGAGCCAGATGAGGTGGTTCGGGCATCTGGTCAGGATGCCACCCGATCGCCTCCCTAAGGAGGTGTTTAGGGCACGTCCGACCGGTAGGAGGCCACGGGGAAGACCCAGGACACGTTGGGAAGACTATGTCTCCCGGCTGGTCTGGGAACGCCTCGGGATCCCCCGGGAAGAGCTGGACGAAGTGGCTGGGGAGAGGGAAGTCTGGGCTTCCCTGCTTAGGCTGCTGCCCCCGCGACCCGACCTCGGATAAGCGGAAGAAGATGGATGGATGGATGGTTGCCCCGGGAAATTTTCGGGAGGGGCACTGAAATTCGGGAGTCTCCCGGGAAAATCGGGAGGTTAAAACCGATACCGATAATTTCCGATATTACATTTTAAAGCATTTAAAATCTCTATTGATTAGTATTAGAACCGGCCCGCAGGCCACAGCCGCTTGCTGCTGTTTTGCACCCACCAATACTCCATCAGGGTTGGCGGTAGGAATTTTCAAAATGGGGTTACTAGGGATCCCATCAAGTCATAAAAATGGGGTCCCACAGTACATTTTTGGGGGCCCCACTTTTTTGTACCGTATTTTTCGGACTATAAGTCGCAGTTTTTTTCATAGTGGGGTGCGACTTATACTCAGGAGCGACTTATACTCAGGAGCGACTTATGTGTGAAATTATTAAGACATTACTGTAAAATAGCAAATGATATTATTTAGCTCATTCACGTAAGAGACTAGACGTATAAGATTTCATGGGATTTAGCGATTAGGAGTGACAGATTGTTTGGTAAACGTATAGCATGTTCTATATGTTATAGTTATTTGAATGACTCTTACCATAATATGTTACGTTAACATACCAGTTGGTTATTTATGCCTCATATAACGTACACTTATTCAGCCTGTTGTTCACTATTCTTTATTTATTTTAAATTGCCTTTCAAATGTCTATTCTTGGTGTTGGCTTTTATCAAATACATTTCCCCAAAAAATGCGACTTATACTCCAGTGCGACTTATATGTTTTTTTCCTTCATTATGCATTTTCGGCCGGTGCGACTTATACTCCGGAGCGACTTATACTCCGAAAAATACGGTAACCATTTTGAAAACAAATGATAAATGTATGCATTATCCTGTTATATCTCACATTCTATATTGTGTTTTGGAAAAAGGTTGTCATAAACGTTACTTCATTCATTAAAAAAAAATAATACAAAAGAAAACACATTTTTATGCATATGTAAATGTATTCAGTTATAAACATTCACTTTCTTCTTTCCTTCATGGATCTAAACTTTACCGCTGCCGGTAGTTTTTTCTATATTTTATTGTAATATTTTCCGAATGTGTTTGTTCTATTTTTGGCCAAAGTAAGACAAAGAAAACAATCTGAAGTCGTCTTAATTTTTTTAGTTTTAATGCCATGATTTTAATAGTCCCGCCCGCCTGTGCACAGATTTTCCCGTCCTAAAATGAGTTTGACACCCCTGTACTAGGAGAACCAAGTTTTTTCTAAGGTGATACTTGCTGAAAAAAAGTTTGGAAAAACCACTGCTGACTAAAATATTATGGTCCAGTGAGACTAAAATCAGTTGCTCGGAGGATTTCATGAAAAACTCTTAATAATGACTAAGGTTATGTAGAAGGGGGTTTAAGCTAGAGATGTCCGATAATATCGGGCTGCCGATATCATCGGCCGATAAATGCTTTAAAATGTAATATCGGAAATTATCGGTATCGGTTTCAAAAAGTAAAATGTATGACTTTTCAAAACGCCGCTGTGTACACGGACGTAGGGAGAAGTACAGAGCGCCAATAAACCTTAAAGGCACTGCCTTTGCGTGCCGGCCCAGTCACATAATATCTACGGCTTTTTACACACACAAGTGAATGCAAGTCATACTTGGTCAAAAGCCATACAGGTCACACTGAGGGTGGCCGTATAAACAACTTTAACACTGTTACAAATCTGCGCCACACTTTGAACCCACACCAAACAAGAATGACAAACACATTTCGGGAGAACATCCGCACCGTAACACAACATAAACACAACAGAACAAATACCCAGAAACCCTTGCAGCACTAACTCTTCCGGGACGCTACAATATACACCCCCCGCTACCCTCTACCCCCACCCCCCCCAACCCCGGCCACCTCAACTTCCTCATGCTCTCTCAGGGAGAGCATGTCCCAAATTCCAAGCTGATGTTTTGAGGCATGTTAAAAAAAAATAATGCACTTTGTGACTTCAATAATAAATATGGCAGTGCCATGTTGGCATTTTTTTCCATAACTCGAGTTGATTTATTTTGGAAAACCTTGTTACATTGTTTAATGCATCCACAACAAAATTAGGCATAAAAATGTTAATTCCACGACTGTATATATATATCGGTATCGGTTGTTATCAGAATCGGTAATTAAGAGTTGGACATCCATCCATCCATTTTCTAACGCTTATTCCCTTCGGGGCGCTGGAACCTATCTCAGCTACAATCGGGCGGAAGGCGGTGTACACCCTGGACAAGTCGCCACCTCATCGCAGGGCCAACACAGATAGACAGACAGCATTCACACTCACATCCACACACTAGGGCCAATTTAGTGTTGCCAATCAACTTATCCCCAGGTGCATGTCTTTGGAGGTGGGAGGAAGCCGGAGTACCCGGAGGGAACCCACGCAGTCACGGGGAGAACATGCAAACTCCACACAGAAAGATCCCGAGCCCGGGATTGAATCAAGGACTACTCAGGACCTTCGTATTGTGAGGCAGATGCACTAACCCCTCTTCCACCGTGCTGCCCAAGAGTTGGACAATATCGGACAAATATCGGCAAAAAAGCCATTATCGGACATCTCTAGTTTAAACCAATCCCCCTCTCACGGACACCTGCTGTTTGACCTTGCTGGGACAAGATCACGGACGTCTACAAAGCTCCAGCTGTGCTATCGTGATGTTACTCTGCGGAATGAACCACAAGGCCAAGATGCCTGACGAGGGGACATCCCAGGCTTATGGACGCACACCCGCACCCCACGCCTTCGCCGCGTCTCCCTCCCCAGTGCGGCACGCCAACCATGTTGGCTGAGGATTTTGTCCTAGTCCCACACTGAGCCCCTTACAGGAGAATAGTTTGAGTGCGGAATTTTTTTCCCTCCCTCCTCCCTCCTCGTGTTTATTCCCGCTAAGCCCTCCTGTCGGCCCCCCCCGTCATATTGCATTCCTATTTCTTGGACGGGTTGGTACGTTTTAAGAGCGATGACAAATACATCTCTTGTATCTCGAGCCTCCTGGGCGATGGAATTGAGCGGAGCTGCACGGTTGTTACTGAAATCCTCTTCAGCTTCGCCACGAGGACAACCCCCGGTCAAGGTCGCGCTCCTGGCTGCTCGAGGACGCCCCTCAGGTGCTCGTTTGGAGGAGGCATGCTTGTCCACCCCATCATCTTCCACTTCCTTAGTTAAAGTTAAGGTAGCACTGATTGTCACACACACACACACACACACACTAGGTGTGGTGAAATTACCCTCTGCATTTGACCCATCCCCTTGTTCCACCCCCTGGGAGGCGAGGGGAGCAGTGAGCAGCAGCGGTGGCCGCGCCCGGGAATAATTTTTGGTGATTCAACCCCCAATTCCAACCCTTGATGCTGAGTGCCAAGCAGGGAGGTATTGAATCCCATTTTTAATAGTAGCAAGGCGCTTGTTATCTTGGAGGTGTGTTTGGACTCCTTATCGAGTGTGTCTCGTCAATGAACCGCGGTTCCCCAGCAACAGCAGCACTCGCGGTCTCAGACCACGGCGGCAAGATACAATTAAGTTAAAGTTAAAAAGTCGAGGTACCAATGATAGTCACACACACACACACTATAGGTGTGGTGAAATTACCCTCTGCATTTGACCCATACCCTTGTTCCACCCCCTGGGAGGCAAGGGGAGCAGTGAGCAGCAGCGGTGGCCGCGCTCGGGGATCATTCTTTTGACTTATTTTTTGCCTAAATTCATTTATTTTTTCTGGATATCGTTTTTATATTGATATTATCTTGATTTTTTTTAATGTACTTTATGTCATATTCTATTCATCATGGGACGAGCGGTAGAATGGATGGATGGTACTTTTTCTTTGGTACACTAATGTGTATATTATAGACCAGTGGTCCCCAACCGGTCCTTGGATCGATTGGTACCGGGCCGCACAAGAAAAAAAAAAAAAGAAAAATTTTTTTTTTTTTTTTTTTAGTTAAACCAACATAAATAACACAAGATACACTTACAATTAGTGCACCAACCCAAAAAACCTCCCTCCCCTATTTACACTCATTCACACAAAAGGGTTGTTTCTTTCTGTTATTAATATTCTGGTTCCTACATTATATATCAATATATATCAATACAGTCTGCAAGGGATACAGTCCGTAAGCACACATGATTGTATTTCTTTATGACCCCCCTCAAAAAAAAAAATTTTTTTAAATTAAAATAAATAAATAAATTTCAAAAAATACCCCCCACCACTCTTTTTGCCGATATTTGTCCGATATTGTCCAACTCTAAATTACCGATTCAGATATCAACCGATACCGATATATACAGTCGTGGAATTAACACATTATTATGCCTAATTTTGTTGTGATGCCCCGCTGGATGCATTTATAAACATTGAGTGTTAAAAAAAATCAGTTTGAAAAATTTCAGTATATAAAATGTTAGTGTAAAATAATGCAGTGTATAAAGATTCAGTGTAAAAAAAATGTCTGTGTAAAAAAATTAAGTGTAAAAAAAATTAAGTGTAAAAAGATCAGTGTATATAAATTCAGTGTGAAAAAATTCACTTCATAAAAATTCAGTGTAAAAATAAAGCACGGTATAAAAATTCAGTGTAAAAAAAATTCATTGTAAAAAAAAAAAAAAAATGTGTAAAAGTTCAGTGTGAAAAATTTCAGTGTATAAAATGTTAGTGTAAAATAATGCAGTGTATAAAGATTCAGTGTAAAAAAATGTCTGTGCAAAAAAAATTAAGTGTAAAAAAAATTAAGTGTAAAAAGATCAGTGTATAAAAATTCAGTGTGAAAAAATTCACTTCATAAAAATTCAGTGTAAAAATAAAGCACGGTATAAAAATTCAGTGTAAAAAAAATTCATTGTAAAAAAAAAAAAAAAGTGTAAAAGTTCAGTGTGAAAAATTTCAGTGTATAAAATGTTAGTGTAAAATAATGCAGTGTATAAAGATTCAGTGTAAAAAAATGTCTGTGCAAAAAAAATTAAGTGTAAAAAGATCAGTGTATAAAAACTCAGTGTGAAAAAATTCACTTCATAAAAATTCAGTGTAAAAATAAAGCACGGTATAAAAATTCTGTGTAAAAAAAATTCATTGTAAAAAAAAAATGTGTAAAAGTTCAGTGTGAAAATTTCAGTGTATAAAATGTTAGTGTAAAAATAATGCAAAATAAACAAATCAACTCATGTTATGGAAAAAAACATGGCACTGCCATATTTATTATTGAAGTCACAAAGTGCATTTTTTTTGTTTTTAACATGCCTCAAAACAGCAGCTATGGAATTTGGGACATGCTCTCCCTGAGGGAGCATGATGAGGTTGAGGTGGGCGGGGTTGGGTACAATTAAGTTAAAGTTACAAAGTTGCAGTACCAATGATTGTCACACACACACTAGGTGTGGTTAAATTACCCTCTGCATTTGACCTTGTTCACCCCCTCGGGGGTGAGGGGAGTAGTGAGCAGTGGCAATCATTTTGAAGTGTGAAGTGAATTATATTTATATAGCGCTTTTCTCTAGTGACTCGTAGCACTTTTACATTGTGAAACCCAATATCTAAGTTACATGTTAAACCAGTGTGGGTGGCACTGGGAGCAGGTGGGTAAAGTGTCTTGCCCAAGGACTTAACGACAGTGACTAGGATGGCGGAACCTGGAACCCTCAGGTTGCTGGCACGGCCACTCTACCAATTTTGCGACACCGCCCCGGTGTTTTAACCCCCAATTCCAACCCTTGATGCTGAGTGCCAAGCAGGGAGGTAATAGGTCCCATTTTTATAGTCTTTGGTATGACTCGGCCGGGGGTTTGAACTCACAACCTACTGATCTCAGGGCGGACACTCTAACCACTAGGCCACTGAGCAAATAATATTGCTCCTTTGTGTTTACAGCTTTTTAGACAACCTTGTGTGTAATCGCCGGATTTGTCCCGGCCTCGGTCGTCTATTCCTGCCTGACGTCGTCCACGTCGAAGGGGAGTCGAGACGGAGCGCAATCGCGCGTACACAGGAAGCTCCCACTGTGACAGCGGCGCGGCGGTGGAATTGTCACTGGAAGGGGTTTCTCAGCGACAGCGCAGGACCGGGCGCTTGCCATCTGAGCTCTCCTCTTCGGAGCATAGCAACCGGAGCTGTTACCATAGCGATAGTAGCCAAAAAATCCACCTCCCACCACTCTCTGCCTCTCTGGCTTTCCATCAATCTCCCACAGAATAATGCAACGGAACGTCCGTATTCCACTCGCTCTAAATGAACACGTGTGTAAAAAAAAACAAAAAAAAAAACGCAGCAACTTGTCGGCGAGACATGACGTTTGAGAGGCTCCTGTCCGGCCATCTTTAGATTAGAGGGCCATGCACTGTAAGGTTGTACAGTATACCGGTATTAGTATAGTACCGCGATACTAATGAATCATTTTCCGTACTATACCACCTCTAAAAAGTACCGGTCCCGCATCCCGCACCTCGTGACATTGCTGGTTTTACGAGCAGAGGAGCATGTTCGGCAGCGCACAGTCACAGAGTACTTACAAGCAGACACAGTGTGTAGACAGAAAAGGGAGAACGGACGCATTTTGGCTTAAAAACTAACGATAAAGGTGAAACGTCCTCAGGAAGAGGTGCTTTACGACATGGTTAGCTAGCTGGCGGCTAACATCCATCCGTTGTCGGCAGTGTTTTAGCTACTTCTAAATCACTAATCCTGGTCTCCATGGCGACGAATAAAGTAAGTTTCTTACAAGTATCATCCCTGCAGGACGAGGAAAAGCTAAACATGCTTCACTACACACCGTAGCTCACCGGCGTCAAAATGTAAACAAACGCCATTGGTGGATCTACACCTGACATCCACTGCATACCTGCCAACTTTTGAAATCAGAAAAACCTAGTAGCCAGGGTCCAGGGGCCGCAGGCCCCGGTAGGTCCAGGACAAAGTCCTGGTGGGGGGTTCAGGCTTTCGCCCCCCGACGCAAAATGATTATTAGCATTCAGACAGGTTAAAATGTTGCTAAAACCATCACTTTTCTATCAGTCACAGTGACTTTTCAGAACAAAAATATTACAGCAAAAATCATATGGGTTGATTGACATGTTGATTCTGTAAGCTAACTTCAATAGTTTGAAATTATTTTGACAGTTAATGCCAGTTATCCTGTCAACCTTTCACAAGACTTCAATTTGTTGATTGAAAGTATAAACAGTATAAACACTTTTTACAGTAAACAAATGGTAAAACAGTACTAAACAATTCCATTAAAAAAAAAATTGGTGTCATTATTAACTTTCTGTCCAAGCTTGTATAATCTACTGCCTTGTTCAATTGTAAAAAATATTCTGTGCCTAAAATTCACATTTCTATCACAATTATCATACTGTAAACATGGTAAGCTAACTTCATTAAAATTAATAGTCCTGTCAATAGCATGGAATTACAATTCAAATGTAGTTTTTTTGTAAGCCTTTCAAAAGAATTCAAAATATGAAAAATTAATGAAAATTAATTGAAGCCATCAGACACTTGAAAAGTGGCACATCACATCTCTAATGTAATCATTTGAACTTTTCAACAGAAATAGCACTGCAAAAATATTAAGGACATACTTCTGTATTTTGGTAGTTATGCTGTCAACATTTAACAAGATTTCTTCAACTTGGACTTGAAAACATAAATAGTATAAACTCTTTTAACAGTATAACAGTACTAAACAATTCCAATAGATAACATTGGTGTCATTACCTTTTTGTTTGCTCAATTATTGCCTCCGTAAATAAAACTTCGGCATTTATCACATCCAAAGAATCTGTTTGGGCGACGAAAAACGTTGAAAGTTTTCCACTTGTATCGCTAGCAACGGCATTAGACTTGTGTTCTTTTGTCCCAACGTGGTCTTTTACATCGCTAATTCCTCCGTGTCCGATCGAAAAATCTTGTCTGCACAAGGTGCAATTCGCGTAGTTTTCACCCTTTTTGGAACGGATAATTATTCCCAGATAGGCTTTTGAATATTCTTCACGGAATGACTGCAGTTTTCTTTTCGGTTTAAGACTCGTTTGCGATTTTTCTCCGGCTGATTCCATGATCGTTCGCTCGTTTGGAAACAATGGCAACTGGTGCCTCGTGCTTGGCAGCGGTGCTATAAATAGCCTCGCGCATGGCATTCGGAATGGCTCGATAGGAAGTTACGGGAAGCAGTGTCGATTGTCATTGTTGTTACGCGATTTCGTGAATAAAACTTTAAAAAAAAATTTTTTTTTAAATTAATGTAAAACCGTATTTTTTATCACTGCAACCGTAACCCGGAATAGGTTGATGAAAACCGTACTAATTACGGGAAAACCGGAGTAGTTGGCAGGTATGCCACTGTAATGATACCAAGTACAGGAGCGTATCTAGTCGATCCTACTGTGATTACTTCGATATTTGTTGGCATCACAACATCTTTCGTTATGTTTATAAAGTCAGGAAATATGTCCCTGGACACATGAGGACTTTAAATATGACCAATGTATGATACTGTAACTACTTGGTATCGGATTGATACCCAAATGTGTGGTATCAAACCAAAACTAATGTAAAGTATCAAACAACAGAAGAATAAGTTAAAGTTAAAGTACCAATGACTGTCACACACACACTAGGTGTGGTGAAATTTGTCCTCTGCATTTGACCCATCACCCTTGATCACCCCCTGGGAGGTGAGGGGAGCAGTGAGCAGCAGCTGTGGCCGCGCCCGGGAATAATTTTTGGTGATTTAACCCCCAATTCCAACCCTTGATGCTGAGTGCCAAGCAGAGAGGTAATGGGGCCCATTTTTATAGTCTTTAATATGACTCGGCCGGGGTTTGAACTCACAACCTACCCATCTCATGGCGGACACTCTAACCACTAGGCCACTGAGTAGGTTATATATAAGTGATTATTACATTTGAACAGAAGTGTAGATAAAACATGTTAAAAGAACAAGTAAGCAGATGAACAAGTAGTTTAATAATCAATTTTCTACCACTTGTCCTTAATAATGTTGACAAAATAAAATAATGATGAATGACACAATATGTTACTGCAAATGTCAGCAGACTAAATTAGGAGCCTTTGTCTGCGTTAGAATAATGATGTGTATATTATCACACAACTTTATGCTTAAGGGCCGTTGCTATAAATTATTGTCAATTGTGCTGAAGTGGTATTTTTGTATCTGTACAAAGCTGGCAATCCAAAAGACAGAGCAGAGACAAGGCGATATCACCAGCGTCAACACATTTGCATTTTTGTGTGTCTAACTGGAGTTGTCGAGATTACCCCCTTCCCTCAGCGACAGCTTTAGTGATGTAACCAGGGACCTCCTAAATAAATAGAGGAAGCACGCGGGCTGGACTTTTACAACGTAGTTTGGATCTGTGACTAGAATACAGCCCAAAACACGTGCCTCCTCATATGAGCCGAATTGAACTCTGTCTCTGCATGATTCCTTGCTTCTTATCTTGTTTGTTTACTTACTACTAAAAGACAAGTTGTCTAGTATGTTCACTGTTTTATTTAAGGACTTAACTGCAATAAGAAACATATGTTTAATGTACCCTAAGATTTTTTTTGTTAAAATAAAGCCAATAATGCAATTTTTTTGTGGTCCCCTTTAGTTAGAAAAGTACCGAAAAGTACCGAAACAATTTTAGTACCGGTACCAAAATATTGGTATCGTTACAACTAGAGATGTCCGATAATATCGGCAGTTCGATGTTATCGGACGATAAATGCTTTAAAATGTAATATCGGAAATTATCGGTATCGGTTCCAAAATTATCAGTATCGGTTTCAAGAAGTAAAATGTATGACTTTTTAAAACGCCGCTGTGTACACGGACGTAGGGAGAAGTACAGAGCGCCACTAAACCTTAAAGGCACTGCCTTTGCGTGCCGGTCCAGTCACATAATATCGTCGGCTTTTCACACACACAAGTGAATGCAGAGCATACTTGGTCAACAGCCATACAGGTCACACTGAGGGTGGCCGTGTAAACAACTTTAACACTGTTACAAAATATGCGTCACACTGTGAACCCACACCAAACAAGAATGACAAACACATTTCGGGAGAACATCCGCACCGTAACACAACATAAACACAACAGAACAAATACCCAGAAGCCCTTGTAGCACTAACTCTTCCGGGACGCTACAATATACACCCCCACCCCCAACCCCGCCCACCTCAACCTCCTCATGCTCTCTCAGGGACAGCATGTCCCAAATTCCAAGCTGCTGTTTTGAGGCATGTTAAAAAAAAAGAATGCACTTTGTGACTTCAATAATAAATATGGCAGTGCCATGTTGGCATTTCTTTTTCCATAACTTGAGTTGATTTATTTTGGAAAACCTTGTTACATTGTTTAATGCATCCAGCGGGGCATCACAACAAAATCAGGCATAATAATGTGTTAATCCCACGACTGTATACATCGGTATCGGTTCATATCGGAATCGGTAATTAAGAGTTGGACAATATCGGAATATCGGATATCGGCAAAAAAGCCATTATCGGACATCTCTAGTCCCCTTTTTTTAGAAAAGTACCGAAAAGTACCGAAACAATTTTAGTACCGGTACCAAAATATTGGTATCGTTACAACTACAGATGTCCGATAATATCGGCAGTACGATATTATCGGACGATAAATGCTTTAAAATGTAATATCGGAAATTATCGGTATCGGTTTCAAAAAGTAAAATGTATGACTTTTTAAAACGCCGCTGTGTACACGGACGTAGGGAGAAGTACAGAGCGCCAATAAACCTTAAAGGCACTGCCTTTGCGTGCCGGTCCAGTCTCATAATATCTACGGCTTTTCACACACACAAGTGAATGCGTCGCATACTTGGTCAACAGCCATACAGGTCACACTGAGGGTGGCCGTATGAACAACATTAACACTGTTACAAATATGCGCCACACTGTGAACCCACACCAAACAAGAATGACAAACACATTTCGGGAGAACATCCGCACCGTAGCACAACATAAACACAACAGAACAAATACCCAGAAGCCCTTGTAGCACTAACTCTTCCGGGACGTTACAATATACACCCCCTGCTACCCCCCCCCCCCCCCCCCCCCTCTTCCCCAACTACCGTGCCCACCTCAACCTCCTCATGCTCTGTTTTGAGGCATGTTAAAAAAAATAATGCACTTTGTGACTTCAATAATAAATATGGCAGTGCCATGTTGGCATTTTTTTTCATAACTTGAGTTGACTTATTTTTGGAAAACCTTGTTACATTGTTTAATGCATCCAGCGGGGCATCACAACAAAATTAGGCATAATAATGTGTTAATTCCACGACTGTGTATATCGGTATCGGTTGATATCGGAATCGGTAATTAAGAGTTGGACAATATCGGAATATCGGATATCTCTAGTCGCCTTTATTTCGAAAAGTACCGAAAAGTACCAAAACAATTGTGGTACCGGTACCAAAATATTGGTATCATTACAACACTAATGCACTGACCTGTTTTAAGTTCGAGGTGAAGTTTGTCCGTTTCGGCGTCGAAAGGCCGAGACAAGGTAAGCCACATGTGGAATTTCTGCCCCCTGCGGACGATGAAGTCGTCGCCTTGGTAGAGGTCGGTGCGGTGCTCCACGCAATTCTGCGCCGTTTTGCTTCTCAGCAGATCTACAGATTTCACATTGAGGGGCAGCTCTGTGTAACGAAGCGCAGAGGACACGGGTGTTTAGACAACGGACAACACGTGGGAGACGCCAGGTCCGTACCGATGAGCTCGCTATCTCCCGTCGCAGGCCTCTGGCCGGCCCCCTCGTCCTCCACCGCCGTGACCAGCGTGTCCTTGAGGTCGTCGTCGTTGGACTCGGGTCGGCAGCACAGGCAGGCGCCGCACAGCCACTGTTGGCGCGCATCGTCTCGTTCTTCCGGCGGCTCCTCGTCCTCGTCGGCGAACGCGAGGGTGACGCTCGGAAACCGGCCCAGAGTTGACGTGTCTCTGGGCGAGCGCGTCTCCACGGGCATCCTGGGGGCACGGGGAAAAAGGTCAGCGGGTGGAGACGGCTAATTAGAGAAGTCAACAGCTTAAGCTTGTTTAAACGCTCGACGGCGACAGTGACTGAGGAGCTCATTCAATTAGCGCAATCACGCGGAAGACATGATGCGTCCGCGGCTCTTGTAAGCCATCTTATTAAAACAGCAGTCATTACTGATGACTCACTTTTAATTACCGCTATCGTCCTTTTTGTTTCCTGACAGCCCGGCCGCCCCCTGATCGCACTGAAATCCTCAGACAATGGCCGCTGTTGCTCTCCCAGTAAATGCATCCTTTAAATAATCGGCTGCAGAAATTATCAACATGCTCCAAAACCAAAAAAAAAGGGATGGAAAAGGAGCAGCATGAAAGGCTCCTTTCATGGCAGCATTAGAGTAATTAAAGCCATGCTTTTGTCTCCGTCAACCCCCCTGGAAGTATTTTGTGACAATATTGAATCAGTTACGTCCTTGCTAATACATGTGGAAAGACATGTGACACTATTGATGATGACATGGTGCTCGAAAAAAAAATATGAAAGGATTATTGTAGCAAAATTGTCGAAGCATATCACAATATGTGCATCTGTAATTCAGTTAACATTTCTCTCTATTCATTTGTGTCTGTATATCAATCAGATCCGTTTGTGTGTGTGTTTTAAATTGATCCGTGTGTGTGTAAAACATTTTTTTTTATATGTGTGTGTCCGTAGTAGGGTTGTACGGTATACCGGTATTAGTATAGTACCGCGATACCAATGAATCATATTCGGTACTATACCGCCTCTGAAACGTACCGGTCCCCCAGCTCCCCCGTCGTCGTCACGTCGTGACATTGCTGGTTTTACGAGCAGAGGAGCATGTTCGGCAGCGCACAGTCACTGAGTCGTGCTGCAACTCCTGTGTTGTGTGTGGGAGAGGGGAGAGGGGAGAGGCTGCTTACTGGGAGACGCAACTGCTCTGTACTTCTCCCTACGTCCGTGTACCGCTCCGTACAGCGGCGTTTTAAAAAGTCATTCATTTTACTTTTTGAAACCGATACTGATAATTTCCGATATTACATTTGAAGCATTTATCTGCCGGACATCTCTAATATATATATATATATATATATATATATATATATATATATATATATATATATATATATATATATATATATATATATATATATATATATTTTTTTTTTTATATATATATATATATTTTTTTTTATTAAAGAAAATTGTTGTAATACTTGCATACTCGTTTTTTGACGAAAATCTTTTTTTTTTTACTTGTAGAATATTTTTTTTGTTTTTGTTTTTAATAAATGTTTTTATTAAATTTAACAGGTATTACAATATACAATAGAACAGTAGTCACATTTTCCCCTTTTTTTCCCCACCCACTTCCAAGAACAGCAACCCAACACATACCCCATACACACATAACACCCCCCCCCCCCCTATATATATATATATATATATATATATATATATATATATTGTCGGAGGCAGATATTTACATATATCCGTATTTAAGTGTTACTTCTTTATTTTCATAATCATATTACAAAACAGCTAGTGTTTTTCTTCCAATTGTGGTCTTTTGGTTGTCTGCGAATACTGTGTGCTAACCTTGACTATGGAATGTAAGGAGGAGAGATACTCCTTCTCCTTATCTCTTCTCGTGTCCAGCTGCGGAGGACAATGGGCATGTGTTTTGGGCTGGAAGGACAAGACAGCGAGGGTGGGAGGGAGAGAGACTTTATAGGATAGAAGGTTTCCATATTTGAGGGGAGACCATCTTAGCTGCGCGATTGAATGTTCTATGCTGGACTGGTCTCATTATATTTCCAAAGCTTTGGGGATAAAATTACAAAATACCTATTCTGTCTCTGGTGGTTCTTCTACTCAGCTTTAAGTGTCATAGAAAGCAACTTGAATTCCCTGGGAGGAACAACTGGTCCAAACGCAACAATATATATATATATATATATATATATATATATATATATATATATATATATATATATATATATATATATATATATATATATATATACTATTCAAATATATTTGAAATGATACTAATTATTTAGACAAATGTAATAATTACATTTGTCTAAATAATTTGATGACGTAACTGTTTGATTGCATATATGGCGGAAGGATCTGTGTGGTAGGTTGGTTTTTGGACACAAGGTATTATGGGTAATGGCAGTCAGGTGCGGGGGAATTGAGCCACACAGTTTTTTGACCTTACTCTTACTTTTTCTCACTCTTTTTTACTGAAAAAAAACTCTCTTTATTTTGCCATTAATTTGTTCCCACATCGTTATTGTTTTACGTTTTTGAATAATTAAGTGACAAGTAAACGATACAAAACGAAGAGGAGCGTCTGGAGTTTTGTTTGTTGTTGTCGCAGCAAGCGGAGCAGGAGAAAGTAGAGGAGCGTCAAGCTAAGGCTTCATTAGGAATCTACACTATAGATATACATACATACATACACACACACATGCATGCATGCATGCTTTGGAGCCCCTGCCTCGAAAGAAAATAATGTTTTCCTTGGTGCCCTAAAAATATGAGCCCTCCTTTAAGGCAGCACTTGCCTTGACCTTAAAAAGTACAAATTCAAGGCCTGACTAAGGATACATTTTACTGTAACATTTCTCATTAAGCGCCCTGTCATTTCTTTTATGAGATTCTCTCATTCCGTTAAAAAGGAATATTTTAATTTCAAACATTTTGTTGAATGTACTTTGTTTTTTTCTTGCATTTTGAGCACGGAAACAACCACAAAAACTCTCCCCATTACTTGCTTCTTCCACTGAATTGCATTCAATTTAATTAAAAAAAAGCAATTAAAGGGGAACATTATCACAATTTCAGAAGGGTTAAAACCATTAAAAATCAATTCCCAGTGGCTTATTATATTTTTCGAAGTTTTTTTCAAAATTTTACCCATCACGCAATATCCCTAAAAAAAGCTTCAAAGTGCCTGATTTTAACCATCGTTATATACACCCGTCCATTTTCCTGTGACGTCACATAGTGATGCCAACACAAACAAACATGGCGGAAAGAACAGCAAGCTATAGCGACATTAGCTCGGATTCAGACTCGGATTTCAGCGGCTTAAGCGATTCAACAGATTACGCATGTATTGAAATGGATGGTTGTAGTGTGGAGGCAGGTAGCGAGAACGAAATTGAAGAAGAAACTGAAGCTATTGAGTCATATCGGTTTGAACCGTATGCAAGCGAAACCGACGAAAACGACACGACAGCCAGCGACACGGGAGAAAGCGAGGACGGATTCGGCGATCGCCTTCTAACCAACAATTGGTATGTGTTTGTTTGGCATTAAAGGAAACTAACAACTATGAACTAGGTTTACAGCATATGAAATACATTTGGCAACAACATGCACATTGAGAGTGCAGACAGCCCAATTTTCATCAATTAATATATTCTGTAGACATACCCTCATCCGCGCTCTTTTCCTGAAAGCTGATCTGTCCAGTTTTGGAGTTGACGTCAGCAGGCCAGGGAAGCTAGGGTCGATAGCTCGCTCATCTGCGGGAACAAACTGCCGCCATTGCTTGCCGTGCTACCGAGGTCCTTTGTCCCTGAATTGCTCACACACTCCGGCAGATTCAATGGGGGTCTGGCGGCAGATTTTTTTGACTTTTTCGTTGGAAATGCATCTGCTTTGAGTGTCGCAGGATATCCACACATTCTTGCCATCTCTGTCGTAGCATAGCTTTCGTCGGTAAAGTGTGCGGAACAAACGTCCAATTTCTTGCCACTTTCGCATCTTTGGGCCACTGGTGCAACTTGAATCCGTCCCTGTCCGTGTTGTTACACCCTCCGACAACACACCGACGAGGCATGATGTCTCCAAGGTACGGAAAACAGTCGAAAAAACGGAAAATAACAGAGCTGATTTGACTCGGTGTTTGAGAAAATGGCGGATTGCTTCCCGATGGGTCATCGCTCCGAGAGCGAATATTAGAAAGGCGTTTAATTCGCCAAAATTCACCCATTTAGAGTGCGGAAATCGGTTAAAAAAATATATGTTTTTTTTCTGCAACATCAAGGTATATATTGACGCTTACATAGGTCTGGTGATAATGTTCCCCTTTAAGTGCCAAATAATTTCACTACTAAATTACACATATGTAACATTCCGTGTTGGGAGCACTAAAGTCTTTAAGGATGCGCACATTTGCACCTGCTTGAGATCCTTTGTGATAAAAAGTAGAAAGTGCAATTTTGTAATTGGGTTGAAAAGACACCTAACGGCGACGTTGACTGAACGGTGGAAGAAAGCCTCGAGGGAGTCAACGCGTGATCTGATTTATCGTACAAATGTGATCACATTAGCACTTCTTTAGCGTCCCCTTTTTGAGCAGACTAATAAAACTATTGCCGATGATTCCAGTGGGTTTCATCCATATGTTTAAAATGATGGATGTATTTAATGTTGTAACATTACAGGCACGTTTCAAGCAGCGCTGCGAAGTCACAAGCAAGCGAGGCTTGGAACAAAAAGCCACGGTGACAATGGGCTCACACTGCATTCATATGAAAATGGCAGCAAGACAAAGAGTGGGCTGAAGACAGACAGACTGACGGACAGCGGAGAAAACACCTCCTTGCAGCTCGAGTGTGTCATGCTGCTGAATGGCTCCGTGCACTTTAACAATGCACTGGTACAAAAAACAACAACCATGATGAAGAGCTAAGATATGTGCCAAAAAATCACATCTTCTAGGGTAGCACATGAAGTCTTGTTGGCTGCACAAAGAACAAAAACCCAAAACCAGTGAAGTTGGCACGTTGTGTAATTTGTAAATAAAAACAGAATACAATGATTTGCAAATCCTTTTCAACTTATATTCAATTGAATAGACTGCAAAGACAATATATGTTCGAACTGAGAAACTTGTAACACGTGGCTTGGCATTGTCTTGGTGAAATAAGCAGGGGCGTCCATGGTAACGTTGCTGGGATGGCGAAATGTTGCTCCAAAACCTGTATGTACCTTTCACATACATGCCAACCTTGAGACCTCCGATTTCGGGAGGTGGGGGGAGGGGGTGGGGTGGGCGTGGTTGGGGTGGGACGGGGGCGTGGCTAAAAGGGGAGGAGTATATTTACAGCTAGAATTCACCAAGTCAAGTATTTCATATATATATATATATATATATATATATATATATATATATATATATATATATATATAAGAAATACTTGACATTCAGTGAATTCTAGCTATATATATATATATATATATATATATATATATATATATATATATATATCTTAATAAGATTATCCAAAAAATAGTGCTCGATACCGTGGTAGAGCGCAATATATGTATGTGTGGGAAGAAAATCACAAGACTACTTCATCTCTACAGGCCTGTTTCATGAGGGGTTCCCTCAATCATCAGGAGATTTTGAAAATCCCCTGATGATTGAGGGAACCCCTCATGAAATATATATATATATTATATATATATATATATATATATATATATATATTATTATTATTTTTTTTAATTTTATTATTATTTTTTTATTATATATATATTATATATATATATATATATATTTATATATATATATATATATATATATATATATATATATATATATATATATATATATATATATATATATATATATAATATAAATACTTGAATTTCAGTGTTCATTTATTTACATATATACACACACATAACACTCATCTACTCATTGTTGAGTTAAGGGTTGAATTGTCCATCCTTGTTCTATTCTCTGTCACTATTTTTCGAACCATGCTGAACACCCTCTCTGATGATGCATTGCTGTGTGGCACGCACAAAAGTGCTTTCATCAAATGCACTAGATGGCAGTATTGTCCTGTTTAAGACTGTCACAACATTGCTGTTTACGGCAGACAAACTGCTTTACGGTATACAAAAAAGTGACTGCTGTTGTTGTGTGTTGTTGCCACGCTGGGAGGACGTTAATGAAACTGCCTAACAATAAACCCACATAAGAAACCAAGAACTCACCCTCCATCATTCTACAGTTATAACGTGATTGGGCAGGTACGCTTTTTTATATTGTGGAGGACCTGAGTCCACCTGAATTTCGGGAGATTTTCGGGAGAAAATTTGTCCCGGGAGGTTTTCGGGAGAGGCGCTGAATTTCGGGAGTCTCCCGGAAAATCCGGGAGGGTTGGCAAGTATGCTTTCAGCATTAATGGTACCTTCACAGATGTGTAAGTCAGTGTTTTTCAACCTTTTTTGAGCCAAGGCACATTTTTTGCGTTGAAAATATCCGGAGGCACATTACCAGCAGAAATCATTAAAAAAGGAAACTCAGTTGACAGTAAAAAGTCGTTGTCGCAATTGTTGGATATGACTTTAAACCATAATCAACTATGTATCAATATAGCTCTTGTCTCAAAGTAGGTGTACTGTCACCACCTGTCACATCACGCCATTTTTTTGCTGTTTTCCTGTGTGTAGTGTTTTGGTTCTTGTCTTGCGCTCCTTTTTTGGTGGCTTTTTCTCTTTTTTTTGGTATTTTCCTGTAGCAATTTCATGTCTTCCTTTGAGCGATATTTCCCGCATCTACTTTGTTTTAGCAATCGAGAATATTTCAGTTGTTTTTATCCTTCTTTGTGGGGACATTGTTGACTGTCATGTCATGTGCGGATGTACATTGTGGACGCCGTCTTTGCTCCACAGTAAGTCTTTGCTGTCGTCCAGCATTCTGTTTTTGTTTACTTTGTAGCCAGTTCAGTTTTAGTCTCGTTCTGCATAGCCTTCCCTAAGCTTCAATGCCTTTACTTAGGGGTCCTCACCTTTTTTTTATTTTTGGTTTAAGCATTAGACACCTTTTTACCTGCACGCTACAAAGCAATTAGCTACCGGCTGCCACCTACTGATATAGAAGAGTATTACACGGTTACTCTGCCGAGATCTAGACAGCACCGACACTCAACAACAACACATCATTTGCAGACTATAATTACTGCTTTGCAACAAATATTTTTAACCCAAATAGGTGAAATTAGATAATTCCCCACGGCACACCAGACTGTATCTCACGGCACACTAATGTGCCGCGGCAAAGTGGTTGAAAAACACTGGTGTAAGTTACCCATGCCTTGGGCACTAATACACCATCATACCATCACTTTTTAACTTTGCGCCAAGAACAATCCAAATGGTTCTTTTCCTCTTTTGTTCCGGAGGACACGACGTCCACAGTTTCCAAAAACAATTTGAAATGTGGACTCGTCAGACCACAGAACACTTTTACACTTTGCATCAGTCCATCTTCGATGAGCTAGGGCCCAGCAAAGCTGGCGGCGTTTCTGGGTGTTGTTGATAAATGGCTTTGGCTTTGCATTTAAACCAAATGGGGCTCAGTGTTAAAAATAAGTCACATATTAACATTTGTTTTTACTTTCAATGTTTAAATATCAATCGATCAACTTCAGATCTATCCGTTGACATTAGTTTAAAAATTTCCGTTTGTTGTGAATTATATTTACCGTATTTTTCGGAGTATAAGTCGCACCGGAGTATAAGTCGCACCTGCCGAAAATGCATAATAAAGAAGGAAAAAAAACATATATAAGTCGCACTGGAGTTTAAGTCGCATTTTTTGGTGAAATTTATTTGATAAAACCCAACACCAAGAATAGACATTTGAAAGGCAATTTAAAATAAATAAAGAATAGTGAACAACAGGCTGAATAAGTGTACGTTATATGAGGCATAAATAACCAACTGGTATGTTAACGCAACATATTATGGTAAGAGTCATTCAAATACCAGCTGTCTCCATGGTGACAGCTGGTGTACATGCAACAACCTTATTTAAATATAGTGGTCCGCACCACCTTTGCACTTTTTTTTCATGCACGCAGTCTTAGTAGATCACCTGCAACAAGCCCACTAATATTACACACAATTTTATAGATCTTAGTAGATCAGGTCTTTACCGTTGTATCTGATAACTGCACAGCTCAACTTTGACAGGGAACTTCAAAAGGATCCTATGACTCTCAGGTTAAATGATCTATTTGATTGATTGATTGAAACTTTTATTAGTAGATTGCACAGTACAGTACATATTCCGTACAATTGACCACTAAATGGTAACACCCCAATAAGTTTTTCAACTTGTTTAAGTCGGGGTCCACGTTAAACAAGCTTATTTAAATAGGGTGGTTCGCACCACCTTTGCACTTTTTTTCCGTGCACGCAGTCTGCAACAAGCCCACTAATATTACACAAAATGTTATAGTTTAGCACTTTTTATTTGGATCTTAGTAGATCAGGCCAGCTCAACTTTGACAGGGAACTTCAAAAGGATCAAGAAGGAAAGGGAAGGTGGAGTGTGTGTGTGTGAGTGAGTGAATTACATTTATATAGCGCTTTTTCTCAAGTGACTCAAAGCGCTTTACATAGTGAAACCCAATATCTAAGTTACATTTAAACCAGTGTGGGTGGCACTGGGAGCAGGTGGGTAAAGTGTCTTGCCCAAGGACACAACGGCAGTGACTAGGATGGCAGAAGCGGGGATCGAACCTGCAACCCTCAAGTTGCTGGCACGGCCGCTCTACCAACCGAGCTATACCGCCCCAAAGTAAAAACTAGAGATGTCCGATAATGGCTTTTTTGCCGATATTCTCCAACTCTTAATTACCGATACCAATATCAACCGATACCGATATATACAGTTGTGGAATTAACACATTATTATGCATAATTTTGTTGTGATGCCCCACTGGATGCATTAAACAACAACAACTCAAGTTATGGAAAAAAATGCCAACATGGCACTGCCATATTTGTTATTGAAGTCACAAGGTGCATTTTTTTTTTTAACATGCCTCAAAACAGCAGCTTGGAATTTGGGACATGCTCTCCCTGAGAGAGCATTAGGAGGTTGAGGGTTGGGGGGTTGAGGTGGGGGGTTGGTGGGTAGCGGGGGGTGTATATTGTAGCGTCCCGGAAGAGTTTAGTGCTGCAAGGGGTTCTGGGTATTTGTTCTGTTGTGTTTATGTTGTGTTACGGTACGGATGTTCTCCCGAAATGTGTTTGTCATTCTTGTTTGGTGTGGGTTCACAGTGTGGCGCATATTTGTAACAGTGTTAAAGTTGTTCATACGGCCACCCTCAGTGTGACCTGTATGGCTGTTGACCAAGTATGCATTGCATTCTCTTGTGTGTGTGAAAAGCAATAGATATTATGTGACTGGGCCGGCACGCAAAGGCAGTGCCTTTAAGGTTTATTGGTGCTCTGTACTTCTCCCTACGTCCGTGTACACAGCGGCGTTTTAAAAAGTCGTAAATTTTACTTTTTGAAACCGATACCGATAATTTCCGATATTACATTTTAAAGCATTTATCGTCCATAACATCGAACTGCCGATATTATCGGACATCTCTAGTTGTAACGATGCCAATATTTTGGTACCGGTACTAAAATTGTTTCGGTACTTTTCGGTACTTTTCTAATTAAAGGGGACTAGAGATGTCCGATAATGGTTGGATGCATTAAACAATGTAACAAGGTTTTCCAAAATAAATCAACTCAAGTTATGGAAAAAAATGCCAACATGGCACTGCCATATTTATTATTGAAGTCACAAGCGGGGGGTGTATATTGTAGCGTCCCGGAAGAGTTTAGTGCTGCAAGGGGTTCTGGGTATTTGTTCTGTTGTGTTTATGTTGTGTTACGGTACGGATGTTCTCCCGAAATGTGTTTGTCATTCTTGTTTGGTGTGGGTTCACAGGGTGGCGCAAATTTGTAACAGTGTTAAAAGTTGTTTATACGGCCACCCTCAGTGTGACATGTATGGCTGTTGACCAAGTATGCATTGCATTCACTTGTGAGTGTGTCAAAAGCCGTAGATATTATGTGACCGGGCCGGTATGCAAAAGCAGTGCCTTCAATGTTTATTGACGCTCTGTACTTCTCCCTACGTCCGTGTACACAGCGGCGTTTTAAAAAGTCATACATTTTACCAATAATTTCGAAGCTGATACCGATAATTTCTGATATTACATTTTATTGCATTTATCGGCCGATAATATCGGCAGTTCGATATTATCGGACATCCCTAGTAAAAACTGTTTTCACTGCATCGCCATCTGCTGGCCCTGCTGGGTCACGGCTCCACTCGGCCCCAATACGGGGAAAAGTGGCAATAAATTACTGGAGCCCTGCACCAAAATTGAAAGTCTTCTTTGCTGGCCCCTGCGCCAACCTCCCACAAAGTTGAAACTAAATTAGTCGCATAGTTTGTGCCTAATCCTAACTAAGTAAGTGAGCGTGACAGGCACCATGAAAGACCGGGGGGGGGCTGTGTCGTACCTCCACACGTGCCCATTTTTCACCCACTCACTACCACGAGACGAAGAGTCGAGGTGGACTGTTTACTGCAGAGCGGGTCCTCGCACACAAAAGCGGAGATGTAATCCGAGTTGGCAGTCGCCACGCTGTCAAAAAAAAAATATCAGGCGGCTTTCGTAGGAAGGCCTGCGTGGAGCGACGCTCCATATGGGCTGGATTAAAGTCCGCTGGCGGGCGGTTTTTTTGACCTTGAGAAACGCAAGACTGACACAACTCTCGAATATCAATCAATCAACTTTATTTATAAAGCACATTTAAAATTTACCACAGGGGTAGCCAAAGTGCTGTACAATGAACAGGTTAAAAGATAATACGAGTACCGAGCAAACACAACACAACACAAACAGAACACGATAAAAAATAAATAAATAAAATAGAATAAATAAAAACATAAAAACAGGTTCACAGCATGTGTATTATGGGGCGCCATTGCAGGATGGATATCACCCAGTGTTAAAAGCCATGGAATAAAAGTATGTTTTTAAGAGAGATTTAAAAACAGGAAGAGAGGAGGCTTGTCTAATACTCAGAGGTAGGTCGTTCCAGAGCTTGGGAGCAGCAACGGCGAAAGCTCTGTCACCTCAAAGCTTCAGCCTTGTGTCAGGGACCGTCAACAGCAGCTGATCGGCTGATCTTAAGGATCGGGTGGGGCAGTAAGGCTGAAGGAGGTCGGAGAGATAGGTTGGCGCGAGGTTGTTTAGACATTTAAAAACAAATAAAAGGAGTTTAAAATGGATTCGATAACACACAGGGAGCCAGTGAAGGGACGCTAAAATAGGGGTGATGTGCTCACGTCTGCGGGTCTGTGTTAGCAGACGAGCAGCAGAGTTCTGCACGAGCTGCAGGCGGGCGAGGGAGGCCTGGCTAATGCCTACATACAGGGCGTTGCAGTAGTCAAGACGAGTCGAGATAAAGGCGTGGATTAATTTCTCAAGATCATATCCTGATAGAAGCGGTTTCACTTTCGCTATTTGGCGTAATTGATAAAAGCTTTTTTGAACGACGCTGCTGATTTGTTTTTCGAATTTTAAATCTGAGTCGAACTTTACCCCCAGGTTTGTGACACAGTCGCTGAGATACGGGGTCAGAGTGCCGAGGTCAACGTTGGGGGAGGGAGAGCGACTTGGACCGAACAACATAACTTCTGTTTTGTCTTCATTTAGGCTCAGGAAGTTAGCTGAAAGCCAGACTTTGATGTCGTGCAGGCAGTCAATAAGACGTTGAACCGTGTTATTTTGTGCCATGGGAAAATAAATCTGGCAATCATCGGCATAAAAATGAAATGCAATACTGTACTTCCTAAAAATAGAACCAAGGGGGAGAAGGTAAAGCGCAAATAAAATTGGGGCAAGGATTGAGCCCTGGGGGACCCCATGTGGTAAAGGAGCTGTGGAAGACATAAAACTGTCTACTTTTACACAAAAACTCCTGTCGGTTAGGTACGACCGGAACCAGTTGAGGGCGGCGCCCTTAATGCCCACACAGTTCTCAAGACGAGTGATTAAGGTGGCGTGGAACGCAGCAGACAGATCTAAAAGCACCAGGACAACATATTTACCAGAATCAGTGGACAGGAGGATATCGTTAAAAACTTTTAGAAGCGCTGACTCTGTGCTGTGGAGGTGCTTTAAAACCGGACTGGAAGAGCTCAGTGATACCATTATCCTCTAAGAAGGGCAACAACTGACTGTAGACAACCTTCTCTAATATTTTGGAAATGTATGGAAGATTAGAGATAGGTCTGAGGTTAGAGAGGAGAGAGGGGTCGAAGCTTGGTTTTTTTAAGTAGAGGTCGTACCACTGCATGTTTAAACTCTACTGGAACTATTCCAGAAGAGAGGCTACTATTGATAATGTTAAGGACACTTGATCCAATAGTAGCAAGTACCTCCTTAAACAGGCGAGGTGGGAGGGCATCTGCAGGAGAACCAGAGGGCTTCATATGACTAACTGTGTCACTTAAAAAAAGAAAAGTACACCGGAATACAGAAACTACCGTATTTTTCGGATTATAAATCACAGTTTTTTTCAGAGTTTGGCCGGGGGTGCGATTTATACTCTGGAGCAATTTGTGTGTGAAATTATTAACACATTACCGTAAAATATCAAATAATATTATTTAGCTCATTCAAGTAAGAGACTAGGCCGGGTGTCAGTAACCCGCGGCTCTCGAGCCGCATGTGGCTCTTTAGTGCCGCCGTAGTGGCTCCCTGGAGCATTTTTAAAAAAAGGATTGTAAATGGAAAAAGATGGGTGGGGGGGAAATAATTTTTTTGTTTTAGTATGTTTTTTGTTTGAGGACAAACATGACACAAACCTTCCCAGTTGTTAGAAAGCCCACTGAGAGTATTTGGTGAACATTGTTTTGTCCTAATTTCGGCGGTTCTTGAACTCACCATAGTGTGGACTGTAAAATCCACACTTTACATGTAAAATCTTCCAGTCCCTTTTTTGTCTCATTTTGTCCACCAAACGTTTTATACTGTGCGCGAATGCACAAAGGTGTGCTTTGTCGATGTTATTGAGTTGTTGGAGTGCTAATCAGGCATATTTGGTCACTGCATGACTGCAAGCTACTCAATGCTAACATGCTATTTAGGCTGGCTGTATGTACATATTGCATCATTATGCCTCATTTGTAGGTATATTTGAGATAATTTAATATCCTATATTTTTATCCTCTTTGTATATAATTTAGTTTTGCATGTCTCATGACACTTTTCAGATAGTTGTTTGTGTGTTATATTGTTCCAGACCACAGCAAACATTCTTGCCAAAGATTGTAATATATCTATTAAAAGAAGACAGCCTGTCATTTCCTTTAACTTGAACGCACACATCTAAACCTTTGACGAGTAATTTCCAGGAGTTATCTCACCTTTTGAGTAGCCTCTGATTTACCAATGGTTTTTAATGTTGTAAAAATGTGTAGAATAAATATTACATTTCAACATTTCTGTCAACGAAGATTTGCATCAGCCTGCGACACGTAGTCATTTTGATAGTAGGCTATTATAGCTGTCGGAGGCAGATATTTACATATATCCGAATTTTAGTGTTACTTATTTTCTTTCATAGTCATATTTGAAAACAGCTCGTATTTTCCATTTATTTTCTTTCTGTTTCTCTGCAAGTAAACTGTGTGTGTTAACCTTGAATTCTTTGGAATGTGTTTTGACTAGGGAGACGATGTGCATGTGTTTTGACTAGAGAGAGGGGAGAGGAGAGAGGGTTTTGGGGTCGGGAACACAGACCATTTTAGCGGGGCGATCCGAATGTTCTATGCTGGACTGGTCTCAAATGTATATCTGCAAAGCTTTGAAAATATATTACAAAATACCTATTCTGTCTTTGGTGGTTTTTCAACTCAGCTTTAAGTGTCGTAAAGAGCTTGGGAGCGACTTGTGACTTGAATTCCCTGGGAGGAACAACTGGTCCGAAACGCAACAAGCTAATATAGACACTTACGTCATGTGTTGCCTTCATTATAAGACTTATATACGGCTTTTCATTCTACGGCTCCAGACAGATTTGTTTTTTGTATTTTTGGTCCAATATGGCACTTTCAACGTTTTGGGTTGCCGACCCCTGGACTAGGCGTATATCACCAATCATCACACACACACGTCAACCAATAAAAATTTGGGGTTGCAAGGGGTGCTGGAGCCTATCTCAGCTGCATTCGGGCGGAAGGCGGGGTACATCCTGGACAAGTCGTATTTGAATGACTCTTATCATAATATGTTACGTTAACATACCAGGCACGTTCTCAGTTGGTTATTTATGCCTCATATAACGTACACTTATTCAGCCTGTTGTTCACTATTCTTTATTTATTTTAAATTCAAATGTCTATTCTTGGTGTTGGCTTTTATCAAATACATTTCCCCCAAAAATACGCCTTATATATGTTTTTTCCCTTCTTTATTATGCATTTTCATCCGGTGCGACTTATACTCCGAAGAATACGGTATGTAATAAAACGTTAGCGTAGTCACACACTTTTAAGTCACCTGGTGTGCAACATTCCGTCCAACCATCAGCCCGAGAGAAAAATTCTATGAATGATTGTCATTTGTCGAAAAAAAAAAAAAAAGCTTCGGATCCGGCATAGCAAGGAGGGCGGTGATTCAGCAATCACCCCTTAGGGCTCACTCATGACCAGCGTGCCTGCAGGAAGCTCTTGGTGGACCTCTGGGACTTACAAAGAAACATTCACTTTGGCTCGTTATATTTTTTATATTTTTTCCCAGGGTTTCTTACAATTGGCGTGCTTGTTACCAGTGCATCCTGGGAGTATCCGCAGCGCTTCACTTTTTCCATATTTTGTTATGCTACAGCCTTAATCCAAAATGGAATAAATAATTTCTTGTTTTTAAAATGTATAAATAATGATCATTTTCCAAAAATACAACATGTACTGTACATAAGTTAATGTTGAAGTACCACTGATAGTCACACACACACTCGGTGTGGTGAAATTACCCTCTGCAGTTGACCCATCCCCCTTGTTTACCCCCTGGGACGTGAGGGGAGCAGTGAGCAGCAGCGGTGGCCGCGCCCAGGAATCATTTTATAATGTTGTGTGTAATATTAATGGGCTTGTTGCGGGTGATCTACTAAGACTGCGTGTGCGGGGCGGGGAAAAAAAGTGCAAAGGTGGTGCAGACCACCATATTTAAATAAGGTTGTTGCGTGTACACCAGCTTTCACCATGGAGACACTCATTTACTGGAAAAAAGTTAAAGTTAAGACCTCTTAAAGGGGAACATTATCACAATTTCAGAATGGTTAAAACCATTAAAAATCAGTTTCCAGTGGCTTATTTTATTTTTCGAAGTTTTTTTTCCAAATTTTACCCATCGTGCAATATCCCTAAAAAAAGCTTCAAAGTGCCTGATTTTAACCATCGTGATATACAGGTAAAAGCCAGTAAATTAGAATATTTTGAAAAACTTGATTTATTTCAGTAATTGCATTCAAAAGGTGTAACTTGTACATTATATTTATTCATTGCACACAGACTGATGCATTCAAATGTTTATTTCATTTAATTTTGATGATTTGAAGTGGCAACAAATGAAAATCCAAAATTCCGTGTGTCACAAAATTAGAATATTACTTAAGGCTAATACAAAAAAGGGATTTTTAGAAATGTTGGCCACTGAAAAGAATGAAAATGAAAAATATGAGCATGTACAATACTCAATACTTGGTTGGAGCTCCTTTTGCCTCAATTACTGCGTTAATGCGGCGTGGCATGGAGTCGATGAGTTTCTGGCACTGCTCAGGTGTTATGAGAGCCCAGGTTGCTCTGATAGTGGCCTTCACCTCTTCTGCGTTTTTGGGTCTGGCATTCTGCATCTTCCTTTTCACAATACCCCACAGATTTTCTATGGGGCTAAGGTCAGGGGAGTTGGCGGGCCAATTTAGAACAGAAATAACATGGTCCGTAAACCAGGCACGGGTAGATTTTGCGCTGTGTGCAGGCGCCAAGTCCTGTTGGAACTTGAAATCTCCATCTCCATAGAGCAGGTCAGCAGCAGGAAGCATGAAGTGCTCTAAAACTTGCTGGTAGACGGCTGCGTTGACCCTGGATCTCAGGAAACAGAGTGGACCGACACCAGCAGATGACATGGCACCCCAAACCATCACTGATGGTGGAAACTTTACACTAGACTTCAAGCAACGTGGATCCTGTGCCTCTCCTGTCTTCCTCCAGACTCTGGGACCTCGATTTCCAAAGGAAATGCAAAATTTGCATGGTTGGGTGATGGTTTGGGGTGCCATGTCATCTGCTGGTGTCGGTCCACTCTGTTTCCTGAGATCCAGGGTCAACGCAGCCGTCTACCAGCAAGTTTTAGAGCACTTCATGCTTCCTGCTGCTGACCTGCTCTATGGAGATGGAGATTTCAAGTTCCAACAGGACTTGGCGCCTGCACACAGCGCAAAATCTACCCGTGCCTGGTTTACGGACCATGGTATTTCTGTTCTAAATTGGCCCGCCAACTCCCCTGACCTTAGCCCCATAGAAAATCTGTGGGGTATTGTGAAAAGGAAGATGCAGAATGCCAGACCCAAAAACGCAGAAGAGTTGAAGGCCACTATCAGAGCAACCTGGGCTCTCATAACACCTGAGCAGTGCCAGAAACTCATCGACTCCATGCCACGCCGCATTAACGCAGTAATTGAGGCAAAAGGAGCTCCAACCAAGTATTGAGTATTGTACATGCTCATATTTTTCATTTTCATACTTTTCAGTTGGCCAACATTTCTAAAAATCCCTTTTTTGTATTAGCCTTAAGTAATATTCTAATTTTGTGACACACGGAATTTTGGATTTTCATTTGTTGCCACTTCAAATCATCAAAATTAAATGAAATAAACATTTGAATGCATCAGTCTGTGTGCAATGAATAAATATAATGTACAAGTTACACCTTTTGAATGCAATTACTGAAATAAATCAAGTTTTTCAAAATATTCTAATTTACTGGCTTTTACCTGTACATCCGTCCATTTTCCTGTGACGTCACATAGTGATGCCGATACAAACAAACATGGCGGATATAACAGCAAGGGATAGCGACATTAGCTCGGATTCAGACTCGGATTTCAGCGGCTTACGCGATTCAACAGATTACGCATGTATTGAAACGGATGGTTGTAGTGTGGAGGCAGGTAGCGAAAACGAAATTGAAGAAGAAACTGAAGCTATTGAGCCATATCGGTTTGAACCGTATGCAAGCGAAACCGACGAAAACGACACGACAGCCAGCGACACGGGAGAAAGCGAGGACGGATTCGGCGATCGCCTTCTAACCAACGATTGGTATGTGTTTGTTTGGCATTAAAGGAAACTAACAATTATGAACTAGGTTTACAGCATATGAAATACATTTGGCAACAACATGCACTTTGAGAGTGCAGACAGCCCAGTTTTCATCAATTAATATATTCTGTAGACATACCCTCATCCGCTCGCAGATTTCTTCGACTTTATCGTTGGAAATGCATCTGCTTTGAGTGTCGCAGGATATCCACACATTCTTGCCATCTCTGTCGTAGCATAGCTTTCGTCGGTAAAGTGTGCGGAACAAACGTCCAATTTCTTGCCACTTTTGCATCTTTGGGCCACTGGTGCAACTTGAATCCGTCCCTGTTCGTGTTGTTACACCCTCCGACAACACACCGACGAGGCATGATGTCTCCAAGGTACGGAAAACAGTCGAAAAAACGGAAAATAACAGAGCTGATTTGACTAGGTGTTTGTAATGTGTTTGAGAAAATGGCGGATTGCTTCCCGATGTGACGTCATGTTGTGACGTCATCGCTCCGAGAGCGAATAATAGAAAGGCGTTTAATTCGCCAAAATTCACCCATTTAGAGTTCGGAAATCGGTTAAAAAAAATATATGGTCTTTTTTCTGCAACATCAAGGTATATATTGACGCTTACATAGGTCTGGTGATAATGTTCCCCTTTAAGGCCCAAGCTGTTTGTTTACATGCTTTTTTTTATTTCTCTTTGCTATTTGGGCTTATTGGACCCTAATTAGAATAAAAACCAAGAATCATCTTTTGATATGATGTACTTAGTCCATAAGTACACAAATGTGTACTTCATGTTTAGTGACATGCTAATTCTTATTTTTACACTTTTTTTTCTCCAAATTCCATTGTATGTTGTACTCTTCTGACACCACCAGATGGCAGTATAAGTGTCCACATAAGTGGCCATAAGACCCCAATTCAGTAGTGTACACAATTTTGGAAATAAGAGCTAAAAGGTGCTGTCCACGCATGTGGCCACTAAGCATTTAGAGGTTTTAAAGTACCACTGATACCAGGTGTTGTGAAATTACTCTCTGCAGTTGACTAGATGGATCCATCCCCTGAGAGGTGAGGGGAGCAGTGATCATTTTGGTGATTTAACCCGCAATTCTAACTCTTGATGCTGAGTGCTAAGCATGGAGGTAATGGGTCCCATTTTTATAGTCATTGGTATGACTCGGCCGGGGTTTGAACTCACGACCTAGTTTCCACATCCTTTGCTCAATACTTTGTTGATGGAAATCAATGCTCCTCATCCAACCTGATGGAGCTTGAGAGGTTCTTCAAAGAGAAATGGGCGAAATTGCCCAAAAGATAGGTGTGCCAAGCTTGTGGCTTCAAAAAAAGACTTGAGGCTGTAATTACTGCCAAAAGTGCATCAACAAAGTATTGAGCAAAGGCTGTGAATACTTACTCTATGTACATGTGTTTTTTTTTTTTTTAGTTGAAACATTCGCAAAACAGAAATGAAAAAAAAAACGTTTCACATTGTCATTTTGGGGTATTTCAGGACAAAAATGTATTCCATTTTGGAATAAGGCTGTAACGTAACAAAACGTGGAAAGCGAATATTTTCCGAATGCACTGTACTGTTATTAATTTGTAGTGTGGAATATTAAAAAATTGTTCAATCAAGTGAAATTACCCAGAGAACAATGGTAGGTATGAAAAACACTAACCCATTTATTGGTAATTGTCTGGAATGGACTTAGGCGGTCTTTAAGTTGAAGTCGAGTGGTAACTGTTTTTTGTTTTTTTACAACACTTAGTGGCCACAATAATTCATTTAGTTAAGTTAATGGCTCAGTAAGTTGAATGATGCGGACACGTTTGTTCTGGACAAATAACATGCAAAAACAATTACAAACCCTGTTTCCATATGAGTTGGGAAATTGTGTTAGATGTAAATAGAAACGGAATGCAATGATTTGCAAATCATTTTCAACCCATATTCAGTTGAATATGCTACAAAGACAACATATTTGATGTTCAAACTGATAAACATTTTTTTTTTCCAAATAATCATTATCTTTAGAATTTGATGCCAGCAACACATGACAAAGAAGTTGGGAAAGGTGGCAATAAATACTGATAAAGTTGAGGAATGCTCATCAAACACTTATTTGGAACATCCCACAGGTGTGCAGGCTAATTGGGAACAGGTGGGTGCCATGATTGGATATAAAAGTAGATTCCATGAAATGCTCAGTCATTCACAAACAAGGATGGGGCGAGAGTCACCACTTTGTCAACAAATACGTGAGCAAATTGTTGAACAGTTTAAGAAAAACCTTTCTCGACCAGCTATTGCAAGGAATTTAGGGATTTCACCATCTACGGTCCGTAATATCATCAAAGGGTTCAGAGAATCTGGAGAAATCACTGCACGTAAGCAACCAAGCCCGTGACCTTCGATCCCTCAGGCTGTACTGCATCAACAAGCGACATCAGTGTGTAAAGGATATCACCACATGGGCTCAGGAACCATTCAGAAACCCACTGTCAGTAACTACAGATGGTCACTACATATGTAAGTGCAAGTTAAAACTCTCCTATGCAAGGCGAAAACCGTTTATCAACCACACCCAGAAACGCCGTCGGCTTCGCTGGGCTTGAGCTCATCTAAGATGGACTGATACAAAGTGGAAAAGTGTTCTGTGGTCTGACGAGTCCACATTTCAAATTGTTTTTGGAAACTGTGGACGTCGTGTCCTCCGGACCAAAGAGGAAAAGAACCATCCGGATTGTTACAGGCGCAAAGATGAAAAGCCAGCATCTGTGATGGTACGGGGGTGTATTAGTGCCCAAGACATGGGTAACTTACACATCTGTGAAGGCGCCATTAATGCTGAAAGGTACATACAGGTTTTGGAGCAACATATGTTGCCATCCAAGCAACGTTACCATGGACGCCCCTGCTTATTTCAGCAAGACAATGCCAAGCCACGTGTTACATCAACGTGGCTTCATAGTAAAAGAGTGCCGGTAATTGACTGGCCTGCCTGTAGTCCAGACCTGTCTCCAATTGAAAATGTGTGGCGCATTATGAAGCCTAAAATACCACAACGGAGACCCCCGGACTGTTGAACAACTTAAGCTGTACATCAAGCAAGAATGGGAAAGAATTCCACCTGAGAAGCTTAACATTTGTGTCTCCTCAGTTCCCAAACGTTTACTGAGTGTTGTTAAAAGGAAAGGCCATGTAACACAGTGGTGAACATGCCCTTTCCCAACTACTTTGGCGCGTGTTGCAGCCATGAAATTCTAAATTAATTATTATTTACAAAAAAAAAATAAAGTTTATGAGTTTGAACATCAAATATCTTGTCTTTGTAGTGCATTCAATTGAATATAAATAAATAAATAAATGGGTTGTATTTGTATAGCGCTTTTCTACCTTCAAGGTACTCAAAGCGCTTTGACACTACTTCCACATTTACCCATTCACACACACATTCACACACTGATGGAGGGAGCTGCCATGCAAGGCGCTAATATGGGTTGAAAAGGATTTGCAAATCATTGTATTCCGTTTATATTTACATCTAACACAATATCCCAACTCATATGGAAATGGGGTTTGTATTTGATACTTGTTTATTTTAACAGAAGCCTACTTTTAGACTGCAATATTGTTCAATTAGGGACACTTATTATGAATGTCTAGGCTACCATGTTTACCTTTGGCAAATGACTTCACAAAAGCACAAGAAAAGACAAGCTTATGTGCTTATTGGGGGACATTTAGATGTTAACTGGCTGTCACGAGTAAACACGAGTAAAACCCATTAAAATTTGATAACCTCCAAGTTTTTTTTTTGCAGATATCGGACCGATATCAATATTAATATCAATTGAGACGCCACCTCTATACACTATGATGTAACATTTAATGTTCAAGAAAAATGTGTTGATGTAATGTATATTTAGATGCTATTTACTCTCAATTAAAACACACCATCAAAACTGAAAGTACTAGTCATTCTGACAAAAAAAGTTTTAGTTCAAATGTAAATAAAGGCTGAGAAATCAGTTTTTTTCCACTATTATCTTCTGGGAGCCGCCTGTGTCATTTCCAATCAAGATCAAAAACTTGCCGGTAAAACAAAAGTGCAAAAATAAAAGAAATGTGCCCAAGGTTTGAATAATTCCGGGCTTGGTCGTATGTATCACGATATGGCAATCAGTGAAAGTCATTGTTTGCATCTTATCAGCGTGGTTATGAAACACCCGCCTTGGCTGAATTTTTTGATCATGAAATCTGAGGGAACGCTTGTTTAAAATGTAGATTTGAATACAAAGTTAATTCAACTTAACTACCAAAGGCTGTTTAGAAACAGAGAGACGCAAAATTCACACTCACTCACGTCAATGAAGGAAGAAATCGTCTGTTCCTGGAAACTTTGTGGTTTCTCTCTCTTGGACCAGTTGCATGTTCACACCTCGTTTAAATACATTGGGAGACGCTTAGGACACGCCTTCTCTCTGCACACAAACACACACACGCACACACTCACACACACACAGACGTCTGAAAAAAAGAAAAAAACATTATTTTTCCCCTCGCAAATGTCAATGCCATGGAACACTGTTTGAAAGTGAAGGTATTGCAGATTATTCATTTTCCTTAATATTGTGTACTAAGAAAAAACGGTGCAAGTTTTGAAAGCAAAAGTAAAAAACATTTGAATAAATCGAGAAGAAGATTTGGATGATTTACCTCAGAGTGTCTTTGTAAGGGAAAAGGATGAAGAAGAGAGGAATCTACTATACATTCCAACGCACTGTAACGTACGGTAGATGACTGATTCCTCTGCTATCCACACAGACTGGTTGAGTCGGTTCTTGCAGTGTTTGGGCTGTGGAGGTTAAAACGCTCTCTATGGACATGATTACATATATTTTATAAACAAACCATTAAGTCCTCAAAGACGTTCACATTTAAGAAGATGAAGTCATTGGCGCCAAACTGGGTCATTGTTGTTCACAGGAGTGGCTTGGTGATGAAACGGTTGGTCACTCGCCTTTAGGAACTGTGTCACAATCAAATTTGATAACATTAATAAACAAGAAATAGCAGCTGGAGTCAGACGACACTCCTTTCAAACCCGAACACACATTTATTTCAACCAGTGGCGATTGCTCTAAGACCGCAAGGGAAGCTCAGCTTCCCCTAAAATGTCCAAAAATAAGTGATCAATTATATATAGTGTTGTGTGTTCATGTTCCATCCATCCACCCATCTTCTTCCGCTTATCCGAGGTCAGGTCGCGGGGGCAGCAGCCTAAGCAGGGAAGCCCAGACTTCCCTCTCCCCAGCCACTTCGTCCAGCTCCTCCCGGGAGATCCCGAGGCGTTCCCAGGCCAGCCGGGAGACATAGTCTTCCCAACGTGTCCTGGGTCTTCCCCGTGGCCTCCTACCGGTCGGACGTGCCCGAAACACCTCCCGAGGGAGGCGTTCGGGTGGCATCCTGACCAGATGCCCGAACCACCTCATCTGGCTCCTCTCGATGTGGAGGAGCAGCGGCTTTACTTTGAGCTCCCCCCGGATGACAGAGCTTCTCACCCTATCTCTAAGGGAGAGCCCCGCCACCCGGCGGAGGAAACTCATTTCGGCCGCTTGTACCCGTGATCTTGTCCTTTCGGTCATGACCCAAAGCTCATGACCATAGGTGAGGATGGGAACGTAGATCGACCGGTATATCGAGAGCTTTGCCTTCTGGCTCAGCTCCTTCTTCACCACAACGGATCGATACAGCGTCCGCATTACCGAAGACGCCGCACCGATCCGCCTGTCGATCTCACGATCCACTCTTCCCTCACTCGTGAACAAGACTCCGAGGTACTTGAACTCCTCCACTTGGGGCAAGATCTCCTCCCCAACCCGGAGATGGCACTCCACCCTTTTCCGGGCGAGAACCATGGACTCGGATTTGGAGGTGCTGATTCTCATCCCGGTCGCTTCACACTCGGCTGCGAACCGATCCAGTGAGAGCTGAAGATCTTGGCCAGATGAAGCCATCAGGACCACATCATCTGCAAAAAGCAGAGACCTAATCCTGCAGATTAAACAAACCAGATACCCTCAACGCCCTGACTGCGCCTTGAAATTCTGTCCATAAAGGTTATGAACAGAATCGGTGACAAAGGGCAGCCCTGGCGGAGTCCAACCCTCACTGGAAACGGGTCCGACTTACTGCCGGCAATGCGGACCAAGCTCTGACACTGATTGTGTTCATGTTATTGACTAAATATGCGCTACAACGCGCTCTTTTGTTCAGAATCAGCTTCTTATCACTGGTAACGACGCAACTTTCTCATTCTCGCAGCTTCACCGTGCTTTAAAAAGTGTAGACGCTCGGCGTCCACAGAGTTCAATGGGACGAGTCATTGGATAAATGCTGGGCTTTGTCCCGCCCATTGGACGCTCAGCGCCTCTGGGGGTCTATGGGGCAGTTGGCTGGCCCGGACGCTCAACTTCTGCATGATGATCTGATGATGGGGACATCTCTGCGCTGCTGACCCGTCTCCGCTCGAGATGGTCTCCTGCTGGCCCCACTATGGACTGGACCCTCACTATTATGTTAGATCCACTATGGACTGGACTTTCACAATATTATGTCAGACCCACTCGACGTCCATTGCATCCGGTCTCCCCTAGAGGGGGGGGTTACCCACATATGCGGTCCTCTCCAAGGTTTCTCATAGTCATTCACATCGACGTTCCATTGGGGTTGTGAGTTTTTCCTTGCCCTTATGTGGGCTCTGTACCGCGGATGTCGTTGTGGCTTTGTTGATGAAAGCCCTTTGAGACACTTGTGATTGATTGATTGATTGATCGGATGATCTGTCTGACTCTGATTCCCTTTTTGATTGACAGCGAAATGAGCGAATCAGCAATCTTGTGTGGTAAACTTCTGTGGGAGCACTTTTCAACATTCATTCTGTTGTTCCGAGTTGAACCGGAGACTTTCCAGATCCCCTTAGCGACATTTTCTTTGTTAAAAACGACTAGCGGAAAATAGAGCTTCGATTTCTGGTGTTTTTTTGTGTTTGGAGACTGACTTCTTTCACTCTGCAGTTCCTTCCCGACCGAGCAGCGGGTGCTGCTGAGCCCCTCCACCATCTTAAAGCACTTACAGGTGGACACACATAATGGCAGATAATTAGAATTTTTTTGGGGGGTGGGGGAATTTTATTGAACAACAAACATACATTTATAATGCACACAGGTGTACATACCATTGTGATTAGTGGCGACGATTGGAGCTACATCTGCAGGTGTAGAGAAGAGCTTCTCCTGTTTAAAAGCGGCTCAATCCAAAAACATGCACCTGGGGATAGGTTGATTGGCAACACTAAATTGGCCCTAGAGTGTGAATGTGAGTCTGAATGTTGTCTGTCTGTCTGTGTTGGCCCTGTGATGAGGTGGCAACTTGTCCAGGGTGTACCGAATGCAGCTGAAAGAGGCTCCAGCACCCCTCGCGACCCCGAAAGGGACAAGCGGTAAAAAATGGATGGATGTATGGAAGTCTTACACCCGCAACACCATGGGCCAAGACCGTTTAAAGGGGAACATTATCACCAGACCTATGTAAGCGTCAATATATACCTTGATGTTGCAGAAAAAAGACCATATATTTTTTTAACCGATTTCCAAACTCTAAATGGGTGAATTTTGGCGAATTAAACGCCTTTCTATTATTCGCTCTCGGAGCGATGACGTCACATCGGGAAGCAATCCGCCATTTTCTCAAACACATTACAAACACCGAACCAAATCAGCTCTGTTATTTTCCGTTTTTTCGACTGTTTTCCGTACCTTGGAGACATCATGCCTCGTCGGTGTGTTGTCGGAGGGTGTAACAACACGAACAGGGACGGATTCAAGTTGCACCAGTGGCCCAAAGATGCGAAAGTGGCAAGAAATTGGACGAAATTTGTTCAAAATACGAGGGTGTGGGGAAAGCCGACGAAAATGGTGAGTCGTTTGTTCCGCACACTTTACCGACGAAAGCTATGCTACGACAGAGATGGCAAGAATGTGTGGATATCCTGCGACACTCAAAGCAGATGCATTTCCAACGATAAAGTCAAAGAAATCTGCCGCCTGACCCCCATTGAATCTGCCGGAGTGTGTGAGCTATTCAGGGACAAAGGACCTCGGTAGCACGGCAAGCAATGGCGGCAGTTTGTTCCCGCAGACGAGCGAGCTAAACCCCCTGGATGTCTTGGCTCACACCGTCCCTTATGCCACCGAAAATGATCAAGAGAAGAATATCGACCCTAGCTTCCCTGGCCTGCTGACATCAACTCCAAAACTGGACAGATCAGCTTTCAGGAAAAGAGAGCGGATGAGGGTATGTCTACAGAATATATTAATTGATGAAAACTTTATTCATTACTCGCGGTTTTACATAAATTATTATACATAAACTGTGTTTACCAATAATTTAGCTTAAAAAACATTACAACACTTAAAAACAAACACATACCAATCATTGGTTAGAAGGCGATCGCCGAATTCGTCCTCGCTTTCTCCCGTGTTGCTGGCTGTCGTGTTGTTTTCGTCGGTTTCGCTTGCATACGGTTCAAACAGATATGGCTCAATAGCTTCAGTTTATTCTTCAATTTCGCTTAAGCCGCTGAAATCCGAGTCTGAATCCGAGCTAATGTCGCAACCTTGCTGTTCTATCCGCCATGTTTGTTTGTATTGGCATCACTGTGTGACGTCACAGGAAAATGGACGGGTGTATTTAACAATGGTTAAAATCAGGCACTTTGAAGCTTTTTTTAGGGATATTACGTGATGGGTAAAATTTTGAAAAAAACTTCGAAAAATAAAATAAGCCACTGGGAACTGATTTTTAATGGTTTTAACCCTTCTGAAATTGTGATAATGTTCCCCTTTAACAACTAAATGAACATCCTCCAAGTCTGGTGATTCTATAACTTTTGTCAGGGGTTGTAGAAAACCTCAGCATGTAATTTAAAGTCACACATAAATCACACGAGAAACATTTCAGGTAAGGCAAGTGATACAATTTATTTTTGTATATTTTTGTATAGATCTGTGGCTACTGGGCCTCTCCCCCGACATACAATAAATGTTTTTGCATCAATGAATGACAACGATAGGCGACACTGTGATCACCGGTTATAAGCTTCTCATATTAAAGCAACAATAAGAACATTTCATAAAGTGGCTATTAGACTGAATAATAAATGTTAACATAGACAAATATGTTTAAGAATAGAGCAGTCTTGTTGACTTATTTTCAGTAAATACCGCTTTTCACTGACTACTTTCAAGTACATTGAAGTTTCATTTCTGTGGTATTGTTCTTTAAATGATAGAATACTTGAAATGGGAGGGTACATACTCCTGAGAACCAGTGTCCTCTGCAGTGTACATTTGTTTTTGGTCTATTTCTGTCATCAGTTACAAATGTCCACAGCAGAAGACGCTGGTTTTCAAGAAGATGCATTACACT
>NC_084565.2:33377500-33422500 GCF_033978685.3 Nerophis lumbriciformis | reverse complement strand
AACAGTTTTTATGCTCTATGATTTTTTTTAAATTATTATCAAAAGTGTCGTAAAGCCGTTTATCGCGGTCATGTACGGTCCCAATTAATGCGAAAAACAAGAGACAACTGTAGTTGTTTTTTGTGGACGGAAATTGCGTTGCTGAGCATCTTTGAAATCATAGCAATGATGCTTAAATTGACAAAAAGACTGTAAATATTACATATCATAAATGTACCTTTTAGTACAGTACATACTTACAGCATGTATATAAAACATTAATGGATGTTTTAAAGGGCTTAAGGAAAAATAGATCGTATCCTATGACCTTCATTGTTATCCTCTTGCTATCAGTATTTTATGATTTATAACACAGAGAAAAGAAAAAGACGTGTGTTCTTGTCTCAAATAGGGACTGTGAATGATAGGCAAAATTCCTAAAAAAGAGTGCGGATCCCCTTGAACAAACGCACTGATGTAAATTCATAGATTCACGACTATCGCAGGCCCAGGGGAAAAACAACCAGCCCCATGTCTGTGTATTTATCCATGATTGCATTCAAAAAAAGCTTTGAGTCGCTCGAGTATGGCCCAAGGATTAACTGTCAATCATGATCTGGCTGCAGAATTAGGTCTGCTCCATTCTGTGTTCTTATGGTTGCTTCAAATTATTTTAAAGCTTATAAAACCACGACCACACTGATGCACCCACATACAGTCAATTACATCCGTGATTGGGGAGGAGGGTTTCAGCATGCATTTGGAGGTATTACGAGACCTTCATTCAGACGCACATTTTCAGAAATGCAACAGTGACTCATACGCGCACGCACGCACACACACACACACACACACACACACACACACACACACACACACACACACAAACAACAAATAGACTTTTCATTAAAGTGGTCTTGATATACACCTTCAGAGGCATTGAGACGTGTGGAGGCTGTTTTGATTGAATTTCTACCAAACAAGTGGAAGTGACAACACGCTTGGAAAAAAAACATCCACTCACTCCTTCGCAAACTGCCCGGCGCTGTCGGCGGCAACGCTTTTGAGTGACGGCTCCCGACTACCGCCCCTCGTCACAGCAGCAGACATGTGACGGTAGGCAGCAGCTCGGACAGCTCCGACTCCACGCCGGCCGCCTGAGCGACGGGGTTGCCACGGAGATCCAGGCGCCGCAGCTTGGGGCAGGATGTGAGCGGCCGCAGAGCTGCCAATGTGGAGATTTCTGCACAATTAGGTTAAAGGAGAAGCCTTTGGGTGACATGGCGTGATAAATAAGCCTCATCATCGAGGCTGAACACGGTCCAGTGACACACTAAATCAACACATTGAGGACAAACAGAGAAACCGACAGTAAACAACCCCTTGTTAATATAGCATGAAAATACATCACTATTAATCATTTAGAAAATGGTTGCAACCCAAAAACTAATATTTTTACGAGGCACATTTGACTTTAATGACTGCATTCAGTGCTTTAGCAGGCATGTGATTTACACTTAATGAAACATACAGAAAATTATTAAAATTAGGTCGGGGGTCTGGGGGCCGCAAAGCTCAAAAGCTCCTGTTTTTTTTAGCAATTGAACATGCAAACATTAGCAAAAAAAATACATCATTTACATATGTTTTAGTGTTTAAAGAATTAAAAACTAATCAACAGTGTTTACATAAATACATAACCCATTCATCCAAATGAACCACTATGTCTGTTTCAGTCCCTACAGTAATTACAACTTGTGTTCACATCCACAGGAACCACATGGGTTAGCCTACTCTATACAGTATTTACAACCTTACAAGTGTTCACTGCACAGTCACAGATGGTTCGTCTAGTTATTTACATTATTTTCACGTACGTTGGTTCATTCACACATTACTTTGGCATTTTTGTTTTCCTGGCAAATTTCTGAGCAGCTTGCATTTTCCTTTTTGTTTCTGCTTTAGTGGACACTGCCTTGGATTTTAGAGCCAATGTCTGTCTCTTCGACTCTCCACCTCTAACTGCCCCAAATTCAAAAATCATAAAGAGTACAAACAATTTTTTTTCTATTAGCTAACTTCCTTTATCTGAATAGCCATTTGTGACTTATTGCATGAAATAACAAATATCTTGTTTAGGTTTCAAAATGATTCAAATATTCAATGTCAAAATATAAACAGTAGAAATAATGAAAAAAAATGTCTAAAACACCAATGAAAATTAAATGTAGCATTTAGACAGGCTATACTGTAGCAAAAGTATAGTTGGGAAATTGTGTTAGATGTAAATATAAACGGAATACAATGATTTGCAAATCCTTTTCAACCCATACTCAATTAAATGCACTACAAAGACAAGATATTTGATGTTCAAACTCATAAACTTTATTTTTTTTGCTAATAATAATTAACTTAGAATTTCATGGCTGCAACACGTGCCAAAGTAGTTGGGAAAGGGAATGTTCACCACTGTGTTACATGGCCTTTTCTTTTAACATCACTCAGTAAATGTTTGGGAACTGAGGAGACACATTTTTTAAGCTTCTCAGGTGGAATTCTTTCCCATTTTTGCTTGATGTACAACTTAAGTTGTTCAACAGTCCGGGGGTCTCCGTTGTGGTATTTTAGGCTTCATAATGCGCCACACATTTAAAATGGGAGACAGGTCTGGACTACAGGCAGGCCAGTCTAGTACCCGCACTCTTTTACTATGAAGCCACGTTGACGTAACACGTGGCTTGGCTTTGTCTTGCTAAAATAAGCAGGGGCGTCCATGGTAACATTGCTTGGATGGCAACATATGTTGCTCCAAAACCTGTATGTACCTTTCAGCATTAATGGCGCCTTCACAGATGTGTAAGTTACCCATGTCTTGGGCACTAATACACCCCCGTACCATCACAGATGCTGGCTTTTCAACTTTGCGCCTATAACAATCCGGATGGTTCTTTTCCTCTTTGGTCTGGAGGACACGACGTCCACAGTTTCCAAAAACAATTTGAAATGTGGACTCGTCAGACCACAGAACACTTTTCCACTTTGTATCAGTCCACCTTATATGAGCTCAGGCCCAGCGAAGCCGACAGCGTTTCTGGGTATTGTTGATTAACGGTTTTCGCCTTGCATAGGAGAGTTTTAACTTGCACTTACAGATGTAGCGACCAACTGTAGTTACTGACAGTGGGTTTCTGAAGTGTTCCTGAGCCCATGTGGTGATATCCTTTACACACTGATGTCACTTGTTGATGCAGTACAGCCTGAGGGATCGAAGGTCACGGGCTGAGCTGCTTACGTGCAGTGATTTCTCCAGATTCTCTGAACCCTTTGATAATATTACGGACCATAGATGTTGAAATCCCTAAATTCCTTGCAATAGCTGTTCAACAATTTGCTCACGCATTTGTTGACAAAGTGGTGACCCTCGCCCCATCCTTGTTTGTGAATGACTGAGCATTTCATGGAATCTACTTTTATACCCAATCATGGCACCCACCTGTTCCCAATTTGCCTGTTCACCTGTGGGATGTTCCAAATAAGTGTTTGATGAGCATTTCTCAACTTTATCAGTATTTATTGCCACCTTTCCCAACTTCTTTGTCACGTGTTGCTGGCATCAAATTCAAAAGTTAATGATTATTTATTTTATCGGTTTGAACATCAAATATGTTGTCTTTGTAGCATATTCAACTGAATATGAGTTGAAAATGTTCTGCAAATTATTGTATTCCGTTTATATTTACATCTAACACAATTTCCCAACTCATATGGAAACGGGGTTTGTATATACATATACGTGTATGTGTATATATTAGAGATGTCTGATAATATCGGACTGCCGATATTATCGGCCGATAAATGCTTTAAAATGTAATATCGGAAATTATCGGTATCAGTTTCAAAATGATCGGTATTGATTTCAAAAAGTAAAATGTATGACTTTTTAAAACGCCGCTGTGTACACGGACGTAGAGAGAAGTACAGAGCGGCAATGAACCTTGAAGGCACTGCCTTTGCATGCCGGCCCAGTCACATAATATCTACGGCTTTTCACACACACAAGTGAATGCAAGTATACTTGATCAACAGTCATACAGGTCACGCTGAGGGTGGCAGTATAAACAACTTTAACACTGTTACAAATATGCGCCACACTGTGAACCCACACCAAACAAGAATGACAAACACATTTCGGGAGAACATCCGCACCGTAACACAACATAAACACAACAGAACAAATACCCATAACTCCTTGCAGCACTAACTCTTCCGGGACGCTACAATATACACCTCCTGCTACCCCCACACCTCAACCCCGCCCCCCGCCTCCAACCCCACCCACCTCAACCTCCACATGTCCCAAATTCCAAGCTGCTGTTTTGAGGCATGTAAAAAAAAAGAATGCACTTTGTGACTTCAATAATAAATATGGCAGTGCCATGTTGGCATTTTTTTCCATAACTTGAGTTGATTTATTTTGGAAAACCTTGTTACATTGTTTAATGCATCCAGCGGGGCATCATAACAAAATTAGGTATAATAATGTGTTAATTCCACGACTGTATATATCGGTATCGGTTGATATCGGTATCGGTAATTAAGAGTTGGACAATATCGGAATATCGGATTTCGGCAAAAAAGCCATTATCGGACATCTCTAATCTATATATATATATATATATATATATATATATACACATATACATGCATATATATACATTGTATATACATATATATATACATACATAAATACATATATATATATATATATATATATATATGGCTAATTGCTAATAATATATCAGATTTATACAGTGCCTTTCTAGACATTCAAAGCACTTTACATTGACAACTGAGAACCCATAATTCAGTCTCTCCACATTCACACACTGATGGTGGGAAGCTACATTTGTAGCCTCAGCTGCCCTCTGTTAGACTGACGAAAACATGGCTGCCAATTTGCGTCTATGGCCACTGCGACCATCACCAGATATTCATTCACTTTCAGACACCAGTGGGAACAAAGTGGGTGAAGCGTCTTGCCCAAGGACACACCGGCAGTGATGAGGATGGCCGTAGCTGAATTCTTACCAAAAACCCTCAAGTTTCTGGACGGCTGGTCTATCATCAGAGCGAGCAGCAAATATGAATAAAACAATATTAGACCAAAATATCTGCAAAAAACAAAAGCTGAATTGCGAATATGCGAGGATCCACTGTGTTTGTGGCATGAAATCAACCGATGAACCCGATAGGCCCAGTGAAGCATGGTGGTGGCAGCATCATTGTCAGGATAGAGGGACTTGTGAGCAGTTCCAAATTGGCCCACAATGCTCAGACGCCTGCCAGAGAACTGAGGAGACTGACAATGAGTATGAGGACTTCAAGCGCCAACCATAGCGACAAGAGAAAACATACATTTTGGAATGGCCGAGCTGGGTCCCAGACCTAAATTCAATTTGAATATGTGGGATGCCCTAAAGCTGGGGGCTGTTAACGAGAGATACGTTTTTGGAGTGCTTCTGCAAAGTCAATATACTGATAAGATGCTGTCAAGAGCGCCCCAGTGCTTCAACAAAGGGAAAAAGAAAATGTGTCTATTCCAGTAGTTCTTAACCCGGGTTCGATCGAACCCTAGGGGTTCGGTGAGTCGGCCTCAGGGGTTCGGCGGAGGTCAAAACACACCCGACTCATCGTGTATATAAAAACTTCTCCCTATCGGCGTATTACGGATACGGCAACAGCAGAAGTCAGACTGATTTGCAGGTGTGTCATTTGTTGTGAGTTTAGACACAGTGTTGGTTTTGTTCTTTGAACAAGGTGATGTTCATGCACGGTTCATTTTGTGCACCAGTAAAAAAACATGGTAACACTTTAGTATGATGAACATTCACCATTAATTAGTTGCCTATTAACATGCAAATTAGTAACATATTGGCTCTTAACTAGTCATTATTAAGTACTTATTAATGCCTTATTCGGCATGGCCTTATTATAACCCTAACCCTCTAACCCTGGCCCAAACCCTCAAACCGTAACCCTAACCCTAACCAAATAACTCTAAATTAAGTCTTTGCTACTTAGAATATGTTCCCCATACTAAAGTGTTGCCAAAAACATATAACTTTGTCTTGAATTTGAAAAAAAAAAACATTTTATTTTTCACTAAAAAAGGGTTCGGTGAATGTGCATATGAAACTAATGGGGTTCGGTACCTCCAACGAGGTTAAGAACCACTGGTCTATTCTCTACATCTACTGCATTTACGCACTGAAACCGTGCAAACAAAGAAAAACAATGTGTGTACTACATAAGCATCCTAACCTGCAGAGCTCATGAATCCCTCCAAGATTATAAGAGGAAATGAAGCGTGAAGGGGAAGGTGCTGTGCTGACTTAACGACACTGCTTGAAATGGCAAACTTCACTTATAGTCAATCAAACCATTGAGTATATAAAAAAAAATCAACTCGCTGAGCCGTGTGCAATGGCACAATCTCCTTAAAGTTTGCAAACAGTATTTTTCCTTATGTGGGGCAACTCACACGCTGTCAGATGCGTGCACTCTCTTAGCAGGGTTGTTTTGCAGGCACACACTGAGCTGAATCACACATTGCCTGACTGCTAACTGTGAGTGGGGATTAAATATAAGACTCAACTTCTTAACACTATTGGCGTCCACTATAGCCCATATTGATTGGATTTTGGCACGGCGTATAAAATATAATTCACCAGCAGAAGCCCTCCTTAACCTTGAAGTAGCTAAATAAGTTTTTATTTGCGGTGAATTTCACTACTAATCTGTTGTTCTGTAAAGATTTGCCGTTGGGTTTCGCTTTAGGTTTGTGAGGTCAAGTCCTGTGGCAGATGGACTATTTGGACAGAGGCCAGCAAAGCATCACACAAATAATAGCAGGGGACATCAACATTTTCACTACATTCTGACATCTCCCCTTAGAGTGGACTCATTTGCCCTTTGCTATCAATAAAGTTGCATAAATGAACAGAACAAAAAACTGTACAGCTCCAGTCCTGCGGGTGAACTGGAGTCACGGAGCAGCAAACAAACGTTCGTTTACTTTCCCACTTGGCACCATTACAAGCGTTAACGGTGTGAAAAGTGAAACTAAACTTTTATCCTAAACTGTACTAAATTTTAAACAACTTGTCCTTGATCCCAGTCCAAGTGTTATGTAATCATGTAACCGGGCCAGCCCCTGGTTTGTTTTTGATAGGCACCAAACATGGGGACAATAGGTTAAAAAAAAAGGCCACAATTTAAAGATATACAACTGAAATACTAATACTACACTAATAATACAATTTTAATGTCATTAAACATATGTAGTATATAATGTGTGTGAACTATTTGGACCCCCCTCATGTAAATTAACAAATAACACAAGTGTCAAAAGTGCAGCTCAGAAGACATTTGACCATTTTTGGGGGCTCTTGGCATCGTTAAAAGTAATATACATGCATATTATTATTATAAAATGTATTGCTAGCTTTTACACTAATTTGCCTGGTCACTTATAACACAAAGCTAAGATGATGATAGCTTAGTACACAGGTGTCTAAAGCCGGATGAAATACCTCCTCTGGTCCGATGTGGCTCGTTAGACCATTTGAAAATCAACGTTCATGACAAGCTTCTGTAAATAAGGAGGCCAAACCGAACTAACCTTGCCATTATTGTTGTATTTCCTATACATATACTCTTTTGAATTACAACTGGAACTGGGGGCCACAGTGGTATTCATCGGCTGCATTGGATCAACAACTTCTAATAAGGGGGCCAAATTACAACCAAAAGTATAAAACATGAAAGTGAATACAAATAACAATGACGCAGCTTTAACTATTAAACCCTGCCTGTACCAAATAACACATCAAATATGCATGATAACTAGGGATGTCCCGATCCAGGTTTTTGCACTTCCGATCCGATACCGATATTGTTTTTGCACTTCCGATCCGATACCGATACTGACCGATACCGATACTGACCGATACAGGCATATCCGAGCATGTATTAAAGTTTAAAGTTATTTAGCCTACTTAGTTGTCAGAATCATGTTGAAAAGGGTTTTAGTACTCTTGATAACAACTAGCCAGCTGAATTAGGGGAGTTTGAATAACACACAATGGTTGGTAACAAGAAACTGACCTGTTTATTCAAGGATAAACACAAAATAGACAAAATTATACATGACAAAAAGAAATGGCATCATTGAAACAAGGGCTGGGCGATATGGCCTTTTTTTAATATTGCGATATTTTAAGGCCATATTGCGATACACGATATATATCTCGATATTTTGCCTTAGCTTTGAATGAACACTTGATGCATATAATCACAGCAGTATGATGATTCTATGTGTTTTGATTGATTGATTGAGACTTTTATTAGTAGGTTGCACAGTGAAGTACATATTCCGTACTATTGACCACTAAATGGTAACACCCGAATAAGTTTTTCAACTTGTTTAAGTCGGGGTCCACTTAAATTGATTCATGATACAGATATATACTATCATCATAATACAGTCATCACACAAGATAATCACATTGAATTATTTACATTATTTATAATACGGGGTGTGAAGGGGGGCGCCGGATGTAAGTGTCAAAAAGACAGCCAAAAGAGTTTGATATGAGAATAAATCTAAAGTTAAAATATAGGGTAGAAATGCACCCATTTGCAGGAAATGTAGTCTTGATTTTCAAAATTTTCTTTCAAGGCTTGCATGTCTACATTAAAACATTCTCTTTCATACTGCATTAATATATGCTACTTTTAAACTTTCATGCAGAGAAGGAAATCACAACTAAAAAAATTACTAATTTTTTCATACGGTGTTGATGTGGAAATGTTTGCCTCTGCATTTTGATGGTGTGGACGTGTGGCACCGAATGAAGATAAGCGTCTCGACAGACGTTACAACATTTGAACAATGATGACGAAAACTGTTTTCTCTGTCGTGTCCGTGTGTCGAAAATTGTTATGCGCTTATTTTTTTATTTGATTTTGTGCGTGGCATATAATTGCTATGCGCAGAGGACGCTTGAGCAGCGCGCACCTTAGAGAGAACGTTGGTCACACGGCTGCGCTAATATCACAGCTAACGTTAGCCATGCTGCTACCTCTCTGCTGGGAGAGGACGTATACGTATGTGACGTATGACGTGACAGTATGTGACGTGTGTAAGAAGGGGCGCTCGCTGTCTGTGAGAAGCAGAGACACAGAAAAGAGTGAGAAGAGCCTGTCGTGTAATGCCAGCAGCTAAAAGCAACTGCGTGAGAATCCACAGACCTGTGGATGTGTGGAAGGTGTGCTGGAAAATGCGGAACTGAAATTAGGGACCAGCAGAAAAGTGGAATGTATTATTTAAATCGGTGCGTTGGAAAACACGGACCGGAGGTTTTTTTTTTAACTGGATCTGGATCGGCATTTTCCCATGCCTTGCCGATACACATTTTTTCGCAAATATCGGCGGCCGATCCGATCCAAATATCGGATCGGGACATCCCTAATGATAACACAGTCGAAAGTGATAATTAGGGGTGCGACAAATGCTTATCCAGTCTGAACTGTGCTCTGAATTTTGGCCCCTGAAAAGTGGGCCGCTGTAGCCTTCAATTTTTCTGTATGTGCACCTGTAATAAGGTAGTTTATGTATAAGTCATGACCGTATCTGGTCTGTGCTGGCCCCAAGAGACCAAACTAACTTCAAAGGATACTGTTATTCTTCAAGAGGACCTCCTCCAGTTTGGGAAGGCAGCAGACTCCTTCAAGGTGTTCTATGGCGTTATCATCAGCCTCCAATACCTGTGGTGAAAGTCAGGGACGCAACTATTGCACAGCGCACACACAATAGCAAAAATATAAAGTATTAAAATGGAAAAGGCACTTTTTGGGGGAATTTTGCCTATCAATCACAGTCCTTAAGTGAGTCGTTTTTTTCATGCATTTTTTAACATGCAATAAACGCTAGCAAAAGTCAGCTAAAAATGGAGCCAATAGGAGTTTCACCTACAAAGCGCTCTTAAAAAACCTCCATCCATCCATCCATCCATCCATCCATCTTCTTCCGCTTATCCGAGGTCGGGTCGCGGGGGCAGCAGCCTAAGCAGGGAAGCCCAGACTTCCCTCTCCCCAGCCACTTGGTCCAGCTCCTCCCGGGGGATCCCGAGGCGTTCCCAGGCCAGCCAGGAGACATAGTCTTCCCAACGTGTCCTGGGTCTTCCCCGCGGCCTCCTACCGGTCGGACGTGCCCTAAACACCTCCCTAGGGAGGCGCTCGGGTGGCATCCTGACCAGATGCCCGAACCACCTCATCTGGCTCCTCTCGATGTGGAGGAGCAGTGGCTTTACTTTGAGCTCCCCCCGGATGACAGAGCTTCTCACCCTATCTCTAAGGGAGAGCCCCGCCACCCGGCGGAGGAAACTCATTTCAGCCGTTTGTACCCGTGATCCGTCATAACCCAAAGCTCGTGACCATAGGTGAAAAAACCTCCAAAAACCAAAATTTTTTTATATACAATGTAAGTATATATGTAATGTGGTAACAGACACGTTCATTAAAAACATGTAATATTTACATATTTTGCTCATTTTAAGCATACGACAGCCTATTAACGTTTGTTATTTCCTTCAAAAACAACAACTGCTACTACCGTATTTTTCGGACTATAAGTCGCAGTTTTTTTTCATAGTTTGGTCGGGCTCCAGTGCGATTTATATATGTTTTTTTCCTTCTTTATTATGCATTTTCGGCAGGTGCGACTTATACTCCGGTGCGACTTATACTCCGAAAAATACGGTACTACTCATGGTAGACTACATGAGAGCCAACGACGACTACTTGGAGAAAAATTATGATCCAGAACCTTTTATTTTTGAGCCTCAATACAAGGAGGAAGATCTACAAGTGTTAGAAGATGAATGACAAACAGACCCAGCAAGTAGACACGTTGCTAAGTGCTAAACAAGACTAACTATCAGTATATTTTTTGTTTGTTTTGGGTTTTTTTTTTTGTTTGTTTTGTCCCGTCCAGTTTCTCAAGCAAATCATATAGTTGATGTAGATGCCCATATTTGCTGTACAAATTTACTTTACAAAAGAGACGTATGGGATACTTCTCTTGTTTCCTTATTTGTATTTGACTTTATTTAAATGGATTTATATTATTATTTGGTGCAGCCGGAGCAGGAGGGAATAGAAAGAGAGAAAAAAAGGAAAATTGAGGGGGAAATTGTGGGGAAAAGAGGGGGATAAGACAGAGAGACAAAAACAACAACAGCAAACACAACAATAGAAAAACATCAGCATATAGGATATGTACAAATATGATGGTAAAAGTGATAGAAAAGAAGCAGTTAGTGAAATAAATAATAATATAGAAATGACAATGATCATTATTACACTACAAATGGAGCAATACAAATGCCAATAGAAATAGCACTATTGATAATGAATAATAACAATTACCTCTATTATCAACTATGCCATTGTTCAGATGCAATGATACATTTATGTAATGATAACTTGAAATACAAACGAAAGCAGATAAATGGAGGGGAAAAAAGAGAAGCCATCTATATTAACCTTGTAGATTGTTATAGTAACAATAGGTTAAGCTTTGTCAGTGTGGTATGTGTTACCTAACTATCAACATAATAAACAATAAAACAAACACTTATTGTAAAACATCTGCTCTCACTGGTATGCCGACTGATGCAATGTTCATATCTTCCCGTTTCGATGTAGAATTAATCATAATCGTCACGCAGGTAAGAAGGCAAAAGAGTGTCTTTCCGTGTCTCTCTCGCCAGCACAGTATGTCAATAGCAGCGTAAGCTAGTTACCTTTCTGTAACCACAGCGGCGCAAAAAGTAGTTCCTCTGCGTTAGCGCTTATAATAACAATATCACTAGTACTTGGTTAATATTCAGGTCACAAAATGTAAAAGGAGTATTGTTGGCTGTTTTTGGATCTTTTTTTACAGGGTTTCATAGGTGCAATAGATTACTCCCATTATGTGCATTGTTTGCCAACTCGTACTTGCCGCATTTTACAAATTTGCAAAAACATATGTTCTTGTCTTACATGGGGATTGTGAATGATAGGCAAAATTCCCCCCCAAAATGCACTTTCCCTTTAAAAACACAAGCAGAAACTTTGGGGTCGTGTCATATTTTCACCTCCAGGCACTGCAACATGGCGAAGTGAGCAGGAATTAGCCGCAGCTGGTTGGAGGACAGGTTGATATGGGTAACGAGGAGCAGCTGGTCTAAATGGCACAACATGGTCAGGTTCTGTTGGGAAAGAAGCTAGCAGTGACCGTTCAAAAATGAAAGAGGGTTTGGTGTGTCGATCGTTCGACGCAAACCTTGTCAGCGACACTGAAGACGCGCACTTCAGCGTACTCCATTTTCAAAATGGTGTTTTCGATCATGAACTTACTGCACAGGTCGCTGTAGTAGGCTGAGCGCATTGAGTCCACTTCCTGAGGGAGAGGCGGTGTGAAATAAAGTCACCTCCAGTTAATGAACACTACATTTCCCTGTGGCCTTACTTTGAGAGTTTGGAAATGAGCAAGAGTCTCCTTCTCGTATCCGAGGGGATCTAGCGCCCTCATCAGCAGGATGATAGTCAGCAAGCACCCTGCAGAGGAAAGCACAGAGATAAAAAACAGTATTACTTCAGCCCAGGTTCCGATAATGAACCCACAAACAAGTGCCAGTTTTAGAAGGGAACAAAAGGCTGTATCTGGTTGGCCCTAGACCAATGGCAAGACCTCGAGCTCTCCGCCACCCTTCCTGGGAACCAGATGTAGCAACATCACTGCCACCGAAGCCCAAGCCAGGTCTGGGTTTAAGCCAGGAAGCCAAGTGTTGACTTCTGGAGGAATCATTTTGAGCCAGTGGCAGATTCCTTTGCCAGGGAGCTGCACTGATCCCGCTGCACTGGGACTTGATTCATTAATGAACCTTCTGTGTATGCAGACTGCATTCTTTATCCATGTGAATAGCAGCTGGGCAATTTGAAGTTGATAAACAATCTGTCCAAGTGCTCTTTGTAGTCAACACATGACACAATGTCAAAATCTTTTCTTGTACATGGACAATAGACTTCCGACCCAAGTTATTTTATGTGGCCGTAGGAATCCAGCCCTATGGTGAATTTCAGCAAATAAGAATCCAAGCTTACTGTTGCATCACCACCTCATCTACATCTTAATATAACTATTGATAGTGGCCACAATGGTATTAATAGAATGCATTGCACTAACCATTCTTACTTGGTGTGTCATATTACCACCAAAAGTAGCAATAATTTAGTGGCACACCAATTACACCAAATCATTCACACTTTTCCAACACCAGCACTGATGCTTTCAATGATGTTAAAAATAAAGTTGACAAGTGGAGTTTACAAAAAAAAATATGTCTGCAGAAAAACACATTCACACACATTTTGCACACAACCAAAGATTACTGACGCATAATATATATGTATCTTAATATCTTGGATCTCATAGCTATATCTTAATCTGTATCCTTCCTAATCCTGTTTGGCCCACTATTTTAAAGGGGAACATTATCACCAGACCTATGTAAGCGTCAATATATACCTTGATGTTGCAGAAAAAAGACCATATATTTTTTAACCGATTACCAAACTCTAAATGGGTGAATTTTGGCAAATTAAACGCCTTTCTAATATTCGCTCTCGGAGCGATGACGTCACAATGTGACGCCACATCGGGAAGCAATCCGCCATTTTCTCAAACACCGAGTCAAATCAGCTCTGTTATTTTCCGTTTTTTCGACTGTTTTCCGTACCTTGGAGACATCATGCCTCGTCGGTGTGTTGTCGGAGGGTGTAACAACACGAACAGGGACGGAGTCAAGTTGCACCAGTGGCCCAAAGATGCGAAAGTGGCAAGAAATTGGACGTTTGTTCCGCACACTTTACCGACGAAAGCTATGCTACGACAGAGATGGCAAGAATGTGTGGATATCCTGCGACACTCAAAGCAGATGCATTTCCAACGATAAAGTCAAAGAAATCTGCCGCCAGACCTCCATTGAATCTGCCGGAGTGTGTGAGCAATTCAGGGACAAAGGACCTCGGTAGCACGGCAAGAAATGGCGGCAGTTTGTTCCCGCAGACGAGCGAGCTAAACCCCCTGGATGTTTTGGCTCACACCGTCCGTCCCTTATGCCACCGAAGATGATCAAGAGAAGAATATCGACCCTAGCTTCCCTGGCCTGCTGACATCAACTCCAAAACTGGACAGATCAGCTTTCAGGAAAAGAGCGCGGATGAGGGTATGTCTACAGAATATATTAATTGATGAAAATTGGGCTGTCTGCACTCTCAAAGTGCATGTTGTTGCCAAATCTATTTCATATGCTGTAAACCTAGTTCATAGTTGTTAGTTTCCTTTAATGCCAAACAAACACATACCAATCGTTGGTTAGAAGGCGATCGCCGAATTCATCCTCGCTTTCTCCCGTGTCGTGTCGTTTTCGCTTGCATACGGTTCAAACCGATATGGCTCAATAGCTTCAGTTTCTTCTTCAATTTCGTTTTCGCTACCTGCCTCCACACTACAACCATCCGTTTCAATACATTCATAATCTGTTGAATCGCTTAAGCCGCTGAAATCCGAGTCTGAATCCGAGCTAATGTCGCTATAGCTTGCTGTTCTTTCCGCCATGTTTGTTTGTGTTGGCTTCACTATGTGACGTCACAGTAAAAATGGACGGGTGTTTATAACGATGGTTAAAATCAGGCACTTTGAAGCTTTTTTTTAGGGATATTGCGTGATGGGTAAAATTTTGAAAAAAACTTCGAAAAATATAATAAGCTACTGGGAACTGATTTTTAATGGTTTTAACCATTCTGAAATTGTGATAATGTTCCCCTTTAAGTGTCCTTGGAATTTTGAATGAACAAGCAATTGAGTTTGACACCCCTGCTACAGACTATAGGGACCAAATTATAGTGACGTGGTTTGACTAAAACAGGTAGTAGTACCAAAGTACCAATAAGCTCGCAGGTAACATATTTCATTTTTTTGAATATTTGGGGAGCTAAATGTCAGCATAGGATTTTTTCTTAGTTAATACAAGTTCCGAAATCTCATGGTATGATAGAAAATATATATATATATATTTGTTTGAGGAACACATTTTTCTGTTCGCATTGAACAATACAAAGTTCATAAAGACATACTTAGAGAGGCTTGCTGGGGGAAAATATCATTTTGAACACATTTGGGATTAATTAGAAAAGAGGTCCAAAATCAGTCATTTATACCTTCAAAAATTAACAAAGATTTTCACAGACATGTAGAAAGTCTTTCCAAAAAGCTCTGTGTCACGATATAGGTTCGCCACACACTAAACGTTTTTTAAAGTGCAATCTGCACCTTTCCTTCAAGATGCTTCTAAAAAACCATTATTTTTTAATGGCTCGCAACAAAGCCGCTATAGCGGAGGTACCAATGCGCCAAGCAGCAAATATGAATTCTCCGCTTTGTGAGAAACAAAAACAAAAAAACAAAACCAATTCAAAACTAGACTTACACTTATTGAGTGGCTCCAGTTCTTGTAGCTGGTTACATGATTGTAGCTCAGACTGCAGCACAGAGCTCTTCTCCACAGAAAGCTCGCTCCTACGCAAGAATAGAGAACACTCAGATATTCTCTTGGGAGAAAAAGAGAAACAAGCACTATTTAATGATCCGGTAAATAATTACCTGAACAGTTCCTGATCAGTGGCAGAGTCACGACACCAACTCTCAGTTCGACCTGAGAAAGTCAACTTTGTTTTTGAAGCTTGCAGAAAAGTTGCAGTCTTTTAAAATCAGACACAAACCTACCCGACTCGTCTTTCTGGGTCAAATGGATAATAGAATCAAAAGGAGCAAAGTACAGAGTAGTGCACGAATGTCAAGATACTGAAACACAAACACTGAAATATATTTTGGAGGCTAGTACAGAAGATCCTCTAATATCAAACATCTGTGAGGTTACCGGTATACAATTTTCGGAAATGTTTTGGGGAAAAAAACACCTCAAAATGTGATGATAACCATAGAACCAGACAGGGAAATGTCTGCAACATATGGTTATAACTGACTGATCAGCTCAATATAACCAATAGTTAATTAAATTATTTTATCCAAGTTGACGTCTATCACTAAAACCAGACACACGTTGCTGCCTCTACTCTTACCATCTCATTTTGAATATTAAAGGGGAACATTATCACAATTTCAGAAGGGTTAAAACCATTAAAAATCAGTTCCCAGTGGCTTATTTTATTTTTCGAAGTTTTTTTCAAAATTTTACCCATCACGCAATATCCCTAAAAAAAGCTTCAAAGTGCCTGATTTTAACCATCGTTATATACACCCGTCCATTTTCCTGTGACGTCACATAGTGATGCCAACACAAACAAACATGGCGCATAGAACAGCAAGCTATAGCGACATTAGCTTGGATTCAGACTCGGATTTCAGCGGCTTAAGCGATTCAACAGATTACGCATGTATTGAAACGGATGATTGTAGTGTGGAGGCAGGTAGCGAAAACGAAATTGAAGAAGAAACTGAAGCTATTGAGCCATATCGGTTTGAACCGTATGCAAGCGAAACCGACGAAAACGACACGACAGCCAGCGACACGGGAGAAAGCGAGGACAAATTCGGCGATCGCCTTCTAACCAACGATTGGTATGTGTTTGTTTGGCATTAAAGGAAACTAACAACTATGAACTAGGTTTACAGCATATGAAATACATTTGGCAACAACATGCACTTTGAGAGTGCAGACAGCCCAATTTTCATCAATTAATATATTCTGTAGACATACACATGTCAGCAGGCCAGGGAAGCTAGGGTCGATATTCTTCTCTTGATCATCTTCGGTGGCATAAGGGACGGTGTGAGCCAAGACATCCAGGGGGTTTAGCTCGCTCGTCTGCGGGAACAAACTGCCGCCATTGCTTGCCGTGCTACCGAGGTCCTTTGTCCCTGAATTGCTCACACACTCCGGCAGATTCAATGGGGGTCTGGCGGCAGATTTCTTTGACTTTATCGTTGGAAATGCATCTGCTTTGAGTGTCGCAGGATATCCACACATTCTTGCCATCTCTGTCGTAGCATAGCTTTCGTCGGTAAAGTGTGCGGAACAAACGTCCAATTTCTTGCCACTTTCGCATCTTTGGGCCACTGGTGCAACTTGAATCCGTCCCTGTTCGTGTTGTTACACCCTCCGACAACACCCCGACGAGGCATGATGTCTCCAAGGTACGGAAAACAGCCGGAAAAACGGAAAATAACAGAGCTGATTTGACTCGGTGTTTGTAATGTGTTTGAGAAAATGGCGGATTGCTTCCCGATGTGACGTCACGTAGTGACGTCATCGCTCTGAGAGCGAATAATAGAAAGGCGTTTAATTCGCCAAAATTCACCCATTTAGAGTTCGGAAATCGGTTAAAAAATATATGGTCTTTTTTCTGCAACATCAAGGTATATATTGACGCTTACATAGACCTGGTGATAATCTTCCCCTTTAACAAAACTAACCAGATGTCTTGGACTCAAAATCAATTGGAGACTACAGCTCTGTTGTAATACATCCTCAGCAGGTCAGCTCATATACGTATCTCGGAGTTCATTTAAGGTAACTCTTTGAGATTAAATGTCCATGTGGAAAGTATGGGGGGAAAAACGCCAGATTTTAATTTTTATAAGGCCGTACTGGAGAGCTTGCTCCGATATGGGATGTCAGCCTGGGAAGACAACCTTACAGTGAAGCTGAAAACCAGACTGGCTCATTTAGTACACGTGGGAAAAAGTGACTATCAGACCTTGCAGTCCATTTATGAACAAAGCTGTTCTTAGGAAAGCCCAGATGATAGTGACTGAGCCATCACATAATTTTCACTTAGAATACCATCTCTTACCCTCAGGCAGACGATATAGAGTCCCCAACTGCAAACTCGACAGCTTTAAGAATAAGACCTTCCGACCTTCATCAAATTGCTAAACAATGCTGCTTTAGGCTAAAGATACTGCAATATTTTTGATTGTGTCCTTTTACTATGGTGTCTTTTTAGCATATGTCTTTTAATTTATGTCTTACCACTGGTGTAGGTATGTGCAGTGTGTAATGTGCAATGTTAAAGGATGTGTAATACGCTGCTGTTTGTAACTGTTCAAATGTTATGGCTGTTGATGGACTGTTTGCTGGCATCGTGGTTGTGAATACCTTTTAAGGCACAGTTGCTGAGTCTAAGACAAATTCCCCTAAGTGGGACAATAAAGTACCATTACCGTGCAACCACATATCAAGAACTCAGACTCTCTACAGACATTCAAATCACTTCTCAATATCCACCTGCTTAAGTGGTCTTTTCACACTTTATATAAATGTTTATTTGTTTTTGTTTTACTTATTTATGCGTATTTGTGAAGAGTGTCCTTTAAAAAGGGGTTCTCAACTGGTCTCACTCTGGCTGGGACCCACATTTTCACATGATCATTGCTTTTTTCATTCACTTTTTTTACAGCCTAAAGCACGATAATTTAAGTTTTATGTATACATAGCCTTTAAAACACATGCATGGCATCTTATTAAACCAGAATACATATATTAACATATATGAAAATGTATTTCATTAGGAGGAGCAAAACTAGAGACTACAATCACATTAAATATTGGAATGGCATTTTTGATTTGTTGTCTTCGAGTCAACCAGTATGAGAAACTCTGCACTTTTACCAAAAGACGCTACATTGAACGTAAATTTACTTAATTGCCAATACAAGAAGTACCTATAAATCACCACTCTGTGCCAGTGTAGCTCCGCAAACACCTCCCTTAAATCTGCTCTAAGTCTCGGATTGCCTAGATGGCACTTGCGTTTAAACATGCTGCAGTCCCACCCTCCTATTGGTCCAACCATAGATATAACTAGATACACCCCCCCCCTTTTGAATTGATTGTCTATAGCGAACGTAGCTAGTAGGGACAGAGTACCAGAGCACTCCATTGTTGTAGATGGTACGGAAACAAAGAGGACAAGAATGCATGTACGTTACAATACGCCGCAAGGTTGAAACATGGACACTGGGAATAATCTTTCTCATGTAATATATATATATATATACACCGTATTTTTCGGAGTATAAGTCGCACCGGAGTATAAATCGCACCTGCCAAAAATGCATAGTAAAAAAGGAAAAAAAAGATATATAAGTCGCACTGGAGCCCGGGCAAACTGTGAAAAAAACTGCAACTTTTAGTCCGAAAAATACGGTATATATATATATATTATTTTTTATTTTTTTCATTTTATTTTTTACAAACAAAATGTGTAGTAATAACACATTTTTTACGTTGACAATAAAATAAACCACATGGCAATACGCTAAAAAAATTATGAGCAACGTCCCTCTAACAAAAACATTTTCTTACATATAGCGACCACCACAGCACCATTTTTAAATCTTTTCGTTTCACTTCAAATTATGACAAATATACACAATTATATGTTAAAAGGAAACTGCACTTTTTTTTTTTTTTTAATTTTGCCTATGATTCACAATTCCTTATATAAGACAAGAACAAATGTTTTTTTTTAATGCATTCTAACTCGTGAATACATGATAAAAAAGTCAGATAACAACAGAGCTAATGGGAGTCATGACGTCATTGCGTTGTTTTGTGCCCATAAAACCCATTAAAAAAACATCCAAAAAGCGCCAACAGTACTCCATTTACATTTCGTTACCTGTATATTAACCAAGTATTACCGATATTGTTATTACAAGCTGCTAACATTAAGGACCTAATATTAGCGGTGCCGTGATCACAGAGAGGTAACTAGCCTATGCTGCTATTGACATCATGAGCTGGTGAGCTGCTCTCTCGCCTCTGATCTGGTGAAAGTTAAGTCTAGATTATAAATCATGCCTCTCACTTGCATAGTAGAAGTTGGTCAACATTGACATTAATGGCAAGAAAGACTCGAAAAGACGCTAATTACACCGCCTTTTTTTTTCTATAAATGATAATGATAAATGGGTTGTACTTGTATAGCGCTTTTCTACCTTCAAGGTACTCAAAGCGCTTTGACACTACTTCCACATTTACCCATTCACACACACATTCACACACTGATGGAGGGAGCTGCCATGCAAGGCGCTAACCAGCACCCATCAGGAGCAAGGGTGAAGTGTCTTGCTCAGGACACAACGGACATGACGAGGTTGGTACTAGGTGGGGATTGAACCAGGGACCCTCGGGTCGCGCACAGCCACTCTCCCACTGCGCCACGCCGTCCCAATGATTAATTCTTCAATTAAACTGGAAGATAAGAACATCCCATCAGTCGTACTGCCAGTGATGGTAAACATTGTACAGTAAGTGTTTGTTTTATTATGTTTGTTGTCTATCAAAGTCTGCCGTGAGTTGTAGTCAATGTTGTTGAAGGAAAAAGCCAACGTTGTGATGCGTCTATGAAATTGATACCCCGTAGTATGCTTGAAACGAGCAAAATACGTAAATATTACATGTTATTATGAATGTGCCTGTTACTATATTACATATATAATAGAGATGTCCGATAATATCGGGCTGCCGATATTATCGGCCGATAAATGCTTTAAAATGTAATATCGGAAATTATCGGTATTGGTTTCAAAAAGTAAAATGTATGACTTTTTAAAAACGCCTCCACCTCAACCTCCTCATGCTCTCTCAGGGAGAGCATGTCCCAAATTCCAAGCTGCTGTTTTGAGGCATGTTAAAAAAAATAATGCACTTTGTGACTTCAATTATAAATATGGCAGTGCCATGTTGGCATTTTTTTCCATAACTTGAGTTGATTTATTTTGGGAAAACCTTGTAACATTGTTTAATACATCCAGCGGGGCATCACAACAAAATTAGGCATAATAATGTGTTAATTCCACGACTGTATATATCGGTATCGGTTGATATCGGAATCGGTAATTAAGAGTTGGACAATATTGGAATATCGGCAAAAAAGCCATTATCGTACGTACAGTATGTATATAAAACCTTGACGGAAGTTTTTGGATGTTTTTATAGGCAAAATAGAGCGACTCCCGTTGGATCCTTTGTTGGCTGACGTTTGCTAATGCTTATTTATGAGTTACAATGCATAAAAAAAGAAAAGAAAAGCAAATGTATTTTTGTCTTTCATAATGACCGGCTTCACGGTGGCAGAGGGGTTAGTGCATCTGCCTCACAATACGAAGGTCCTGAGTAGTCTTGGGTTCAATCCCGGGCTCAGGATCTTTCTGTGTGGAGTTTGCATGTTCTCCCCGTGACTGCGTGGGTTCCCTCCGGGTACTCCGGCTTCCTCCCACCTCCAAAGACATGCACCTGGGGATAGGTTGATTGGCAACACTAAATTGGCCCTAGTGTGTGAATGTGAGTGTGAATGTTGTCTGTCTATCTGTGTTGGCCCTGTGATTAGGTGGCGACTTGTCCAGGGTGTACCCCGCCTTCCGCCCGATTGTAGCTGAGATAGGCTCCAGCGCCCCCTGCGACCCCAAAAGGGAATAAGCGGTAGAAAATGGATGGATGGATGGATAATGATTGTCAATGATAGACAAAATTCCCCAAAAATGTAAATCTCCTTTAAACCACTATTGGCAACATATGCTAACCATTGTTATTTTTATATTTTCTGACCGGTGAAATACAGCAGCTTCAAGAGTCACATATTTACTTTATTGAATTGAATTAAAACCTCCAACCTCCTTTTTGTTCTCTCCCTGTCCTTCTTGAGTCTTGTGTGGACCAAGCCAAAGTCAATAAACATTAGATTTGGTTCATCACTTGACATTTTCGCTTATTTAATCATTTGGACCCAAAAGGACGAATAAAGGCGAATGTGGCAGGGCATGCGTTACCTGTGTACAGCGCACAGTCTCTATGAATGTATTTTTCAGACCAGTGCACCGTCAAATTGTGCTCATTTGCGAAATCGCTGATGGATCCAGGAGGAAGATCACATATCTGAGCAGTGGTTAAGAAAGTTTAGCCAATGTAGTTTTAAGTTCATGCCACTGTTGCTTCGTGGGTTTGCAGAATTGGGAGGATTAATAGGACGGGGGACAAAGCAAAGAGAGGACACCATTCTTTCTCGTTACACCAGAACAAGCCGCTCCCAAGTGGTCGCTCCTGCCGGGACCTACGGAAATAAATTTCTGGACTCCCTGGCCCGTGACGGACTGCCCCCATGAGTGCATGATCGTGGGAGTTACATGTGTCTTTGCATTAACTTTGCTCAACGAGGCATAGATAGAAAGTTTCAGTCTGTGGACATTTGGCCTCTAAGTGGGTCCTTGTGCTGCACTGGAGTGCACAATGTGGCATTACGACAAAAAGCTGCCATAAAAACTTAGGAAGCGTAAATGATGATCATCGCATCAGATCGTAAAACAATCACCACAAAGTCTTCATTGAGTCAATTAACACTAGAATGCTATGGCATCAGAGGGTTGGTCTTGAACTGGGTAAGAACCAATAGGAAGCATTCCGTGAAGCTAGGCAAACACACGTCTATAGCTTTGAATATGTCTGGTGGCGTACCCCAGGGATCAACACTGGGACCAAAATTGTTCAATCACATAAACAACATTTATAAAGTTTATAAAGGATTTCAAATTAGTATTATTTGCAGATGTGACTTCATTGTGTTCAGGAGAGAACACACAAAAGCTAATACAAATAACAGAAGAAAGGAATATATTTTTAAGAGATGGTTTGACAAAAACAGACTATCCTTGAATCTCAGTAAAACTAAAATATTGCTATTCGGAAACAGCAGAAGAGAAAGTCAAATAAAAATATATATAAAAAACGAAGTAAAAGGGTAATAGAAATCAAATTTCTAGGTGTAATAATAGATGATAAAATGAACTGGAAATCTCATACAAAAAAACATAAGTTGGCAGAAAACACATCAATAATGAATAAAGCTAAATATGTCCTGGACTAAAAATCACACCATATTCTCTACGGTTCAATAGTATTACCATATGTGAGTTACTGTGTGAAACCGTGTTACAAAAAAAGGTCAGTTAGTATACATAATGTTGGTTATACAGTAAAGAACATTCAAACCCTTTATTTACAAAATCAAAAATAAAATTATGTACAAAGCAAACTATAACCTGCTACCCAAGAATGTACAACAATTCTTCTCAACAAAAGAGTAGAAATATAACCATAGGGGAAAATGTAACTTAAAAAATGTGTATGCAACATTGTGGAATTAAATTATGAAATGGATTAAGCCAAGTCAAACAAAATGTTTACCAAGTACAAGGAAGAAGAATCCAAATAAACTTAAACCTTATTGAAAAATTAGACATAATTAATGTTTCCTCTAATTTTTATGTGTCTGAGCAAACGCAAAAACTCCCTGAGCATTCTTCGGAGCACATGTGAACATCTGACGTGCGAAATGTGGCCATACCAGCAACACACCAGTTTGATTTAAATTAGCAATTAGTAGTATTACCTGTTACACATTTTCTTTGTATAAGCTAACTCTTCTTTTCTAGAACTACATCATACAAATGGATAAAAGTCTGTCAGAACATGCACCATGCTATAAATTCTGAGACAAAAACAACACACAAGGTGGCGGTGTTGTTATTATTATTTACTTGAAATTTCACACAGAGCTCTCTTCTGTCACTTAACGGTGTTAGGTGCAATCGCCGAAAAATGGAGTCCACTGACGAGCATGCGTGCGTAGAACATGAACAAAATTCTTAAAAAAACATGACCGCCATCAAGCAAAACTTCTTTAGGATTGAGCACAAGTCATTTGACCATTTGAATCTAGCATGTCTATCAATTTACAACCTTCCCCGCGTTTTTCACGTTTTCAGCTTGTGTGTGTACTGCACCCAGCCGGACTTAACCAGAAGAGCTTCGGGGAGATCAGTCTCGATAGAATTGCACTTTACAAAAGCAGATCCCTCCCAGAAGGCATTGCTTGTCTGCCTGTCTAAGTTAACACATAGCAGTGACGTGCAGTCACTAGAGGCAGGTGAGGCCCCGCCTCACCTGCCATCATGGAAAGAAAAAAAATGTAAAAAGAAAAAAAAAAATTTAATTGTTATACTGTATGTATCCAGTGATTATACTATAAAGTTATTTTCCATTTAACTTCACCAGTTTTAGATTATTTTTATTCAAAATCGCTGAATTTTCACATTTGCCGTTCAAATACTGAGAAGAGACGGTGCGGTGAACAGCAGCCAGTTGAGGCACGTCACTCAGTGCCGCAACATGGATTGCGCAATGACTCGGCTAACTGCTGGCCTGCTGTGCAGTGAGACTGTATTGCTATATGAACTATATTATACATTTCCATAGTTTAGTTAGCTGAGGTATATAATGTACAGTGTATTTTGTCAACAACTGTATGTGTGTAAAGTATTTCTTGTGCTGAGCGATCATAAAACGGCTGCAAAAGACGCACTGGCTGAGGCTCGCCTCCTGCACGCCCGCCGTAGAATTGTTATATCAACTAAAGCCCACACTTAAACTTTCCACGTGCAAGATTGAATCTATTTTAAAAAATTATTTCATAAGAAGCCAAAAAGTGCAAAAACAATAATGTTGGTGTTGGAGGAGTTGTGAATGACTGCAGGGACACAACATTAGATACACCTGCAGACTGCAGGTGTACCTAATTCACAACTCCTCCAACACGAACATTATTGTTTTTGCACTTTTTGGCTTCTTATTAAATAACTTTTGTAACCTATTTTCATGGGCTTTCCTCTTTGTGATGTTAAGTTCCTGTTATGCGCTGTTATACAGTATATGCCTTGAGCTCTTATTTTGAAGGCGCTAAGAGCAGAAGTGATGTCACGTTGCGGAGGTTTTTGAAAGAAGGTAAATAAAGTGGTCCTCGTGTAAACTGGAGCCTCCGTGTTTGTTATTTTGTAGTTTCGTACAGTATAGGCGACATTTATATACCCTCGGTTACACTTTTTTAAATAGATTCAATCTTGCACGTGGAAAGTTTAAGTGAGGGCTTTAGTTGCGGCGCATGGACTTAATTTCTAAGTAAAGGTAAGACCATAATAACGTTTTTTTAATTAAATGTGCTTTTTTGTGTGCTACAGTTTGTATGTGTAAAGTTAAAGTTAAGTTAAAGTACCAATGATTGTCACACACACACTAGGTGTAATGAAATTTGTCCTCTGCATTTGACCCATCCCCTGGTTCACCCCCTGGGAGGTGAGGGGAGCAGTGGGCAGCAGCGGCGCCGCGCCTGGGAATACTTTTTGGTGATTTAACCCCCAATTCCAACCCTTGATGCTGAGTGCCAAGCAGGGAAGAATGCTGGTATGAGCTTTTAAACATAACCCGTTAACTGCTGCCAATCAAATGGTGAATAAGATACTCTTTAGGGTTCATATGTTTGTAAATCTGACTGTGATGAAGTCAGTGCCTCACCAGCCATCAACCTCACCGCACGTCACTGACACATAGGTAAATGTAAATTCCACCCCACCTCCCCGGATTGTAATTACCGTATTTTCCGCACTATAAGGCGCACCTAAAAACCTCCAATTTTCTCAAACGCTGACAGTGCGCCTTATAATCTTGTGCGCCTTATATATGGAGCAATATTGAGCCACAACAGGTCTCGCAACTACGAGATGCATAAAGTAACCCCAGCCTCTACTGTAGCGTCTATTCTATGCGCCTTATAATGCGGTGCGCCTTATATATGAACAACGTTTTAAAATAGGCCATTCATTGAAGGTGCGCCTTATAATCCGGTGCGCCTTATAGTGCGGAAAATACGGTAATCAAATGTAAATAATCACATGTATATACTTGTTCTTATGCTTTCTGAGCTCACTATGTTCACTGCTCGCTGTACATATCCTACCAAGTCAGACCTACACTGTTTCCATGTCCATTTCTCAGATGATATTATTGTTGATGACTGAAGTGCTGATAACAACCCAAACCTAACCCCCCGCACCCCTCCACATCCCACCCCCCGGATTGTAAATAATGTAAATAATTCAATGTATATACTCTGATGATTAACTTGTGTGATGACTGTATTATGCTGATAGTATATATTCATACCATGAGTTGATTAACGTGGACCCCGACTTAAACAAGTTGAAAAACTTATTCGTGTGTTATCATTTAGTGGTCAATTGTATGGAATATGTACTGTACTGTGCAATCTACTAATAAAAGTCTCAATCAATCAATCAATGTGTCGCTATTTAAGTTCAATTTTTAAAAAAAAATGCTATGGAAATAAAAGGACAACATTCCATCTCAAATCTTATCAGCATGCAGGCAGTGTGTGAAGGGTGTCACAACAAGTATTCTGTTCAGGTTTGATGGATTTCACTACGACAATGCAACTAGTTCAGGCATAACCAGTTCGCTGATTAAACAGGATAGTGCAATATTTTCTGAATGGAGAGAAAAGGATACCCAGACAGGACTGTGTTTGAAACGTGGATGGACAGTCCTCCATCCCACCTTCTGTGGCTGACCGTCAAGAACGAGTAGAAGACCACCAGACTGAGCCTAAACAAAAAACATGTGGACAGGAAGGTCACAGCTGGTTAAAAAAAATAAATGAATAAATCGAGTACCAGCTCTTAAGTGGACAAACTCACATTGACCGGCCTTGAGAAGGCGACGGCCACCCTCTCCTCGTCCCGGCTGATATAAACGCAGCTTATCATCTCTTCACGTTCAGCTGGGACACATCAAGAAAGTTGCATTAGGTTCCATTCCGACATTGAAAAACAAGGGAAAGGTGCTGCAGAAGTACAAGTACCTCGGCCCAGCAACCAACGGTAATAGAACCAAGCGCTCTGGTCGTTGGGGTCGGTGAAGAAAGCGTTCTGCACGAGCTCATATTCTGTACAAAAAAACAAAAAAAAACAGAAACATTAAGTACAGTCCAAAAAAAACTGGTGCAACAAAAGTGTTTTCTTTATTTTCATGACTATTTGTAGTTCGTCACTGAAGGCAACAAAACTATGAATTAACATGTGTGGAGTTATGTGCATCCATCCATCCATTTTCTACCGCTTGTCCCTTTTTTGGGGTCGCAGGGGGTGCTGGAGCCTATCTCAGCTGCGTTCGGGCGGAAGGCGGGGTACACCCTGGACAAGTCGCCACCTCATCACAGGGCCAAGAGCATAACTGTGGAGTTATGTACTTAACAAAAAAAGGTGAAATAACTGAAAACATGTTTTATATTCTAGTTTCTTCCAAATAGCCACCCTTTGCTCTGATTACTTTTTTGCACACTCTTGGCATTCTCTCGATGAGCTTCAAGAGGTGGATCCTGAAATGGTTTTCACTTCACAGGTGTGCTTGAAGCTCATCGAGAGAATGCCGAGAGTGTGCAAAGCAGTAATCAGAGCAAAGGGTGGCTATTGTGAAGAAACTAGAATATAAAACATGTTTTCAGTTATTTCACCTTTTTCTCTTAAGTACATAACTCCACATGTGTTCATTCATAGTTTTGATGCCTTCAGTGACAATCTACAATGTAAATCAGGGGTGCTCACACTTTTTCTGCAGGCGAGCTACTTTTCAATTGATCAAGTCGTGGGGATCTACCTCATTCATATATATACTTTATATTTACTTATTTATGAAATATATGTTTTTGTTAATAAGTTAAAGGTGTTTAATGATAATGCAAGCATGTTTAACACATATAGTTAATATTGTTAAAAAATTTAAGGTGTTTAATGATAATGCAATCATGTTTAACACATAGTTGATATTGTTAATAAATTAAAGGTGTTTAATGATAATACAAGAATGTTTAATACATATAGTTAATATTATTAATAAGTTAAAGGTGTTTAAAGATAATACAAGCATGTTTAACACATATAGTTAATATTGTTAACAAGTTAAAGGTGTTTAATGATAATACAAGCATGTTTAACACATATAGTTAATATTGTTAATAAGTTAAAGGTGTTTAAAGATAATGCAAGCATGTTTAACACATATAGTTAATATTGTTAACAAGTTAAGGTGTTTAAAGATAATACAGGCATGTTTAACACATATAGATTCCTTTCTTTCATGAAGACAAGAATATAAGTTGGTGTATTACCTGATTGTGATGACTTGCATTGATAGGAATCAGACAGTGGTGCTAAAAACGTCCGCATTTTCGAATGGAGGAGAAAAAAGTCCTCCTTTCTGTCCAATACCACATGAAAGTGGTTGGTTTTTGGCATCTTATTTGTCCAGCTTCCGTACTCCTTTGTATACACTTTACAAGAAATACATTGTCGGCAAACTCCGTAGCTTGCTAGCTTGTGCACGCCAGCTTTCTGAGACTCGTTTTGTTAGCGCAACTGTGCAACTGTGCAGTCGGTCTTTGGAGTTTTGACGACAGGTACGGCGCCAGTCTGTTGAAATAAAGTGTTTCTCGCCTTCCAGTCGGTAATTTTAATGAGCTGGCAGCAGCCAGCGTCATCTCAGAAGACCCTCGGGTGCCGTGAATGTCAATCAAGTGACGAAAGTCACGTCATAGTGAAGATTTATGATCGCTCATTTTTAGGACTATTTTTTTAATGCCTGGCTGGTGATCGACTGACACACCCTCCGAGATCGACCGGTAGCTCGCGATCGACGTAATGAGCACCCCTGATGTAAAGAGTCATGAAAATAAAGAAAACACATTGAATGAGAAGGTGTGTCCAAACTTTTGGCCTGTACTGTACTATAAATATATACATACATATATATATATATATATATATATATATACACACACACACACACGTATATATATATATACATTAATATATGTATGTATATATATATATATATATATATATATATATATATATATACAGTATATATACATTTATATTATAGCACATTTATATATATATAAATGTGCTACTGTGTTGCCTGTGCAATATTTACTTTTATGAAGCACACACCGCATGGTGGCGCTGTGATTAATGCCACAAGTTTTACCCCCATAAGTCGGGAAATTGTCCACACGGCTCAATGCGCTTTACAAAAACACCCACTTTAATTTTAGGGTGTTTAGCCGATTCTCCACACCATTAGCACACGTCTTTAGGGGCTGTCAAGCATGTGTGTGTACAATTTGAGTAGGATTGGTCAAACATTTTTACCATTTGTCTCATTGTTATAAAACTTTGAGGATATCTGCATTACATATTCACTATCATCATCCACAGCATTTGACAACAACCCATAGCGGGCGTCGCAAATGTAATTGTCCTCAGAGTGAGATAAGGCTGACATGAAATAATTTCCATTCATTTATAGACACCACCTCACTCATATAGAGACATTTATGCAAGAATTGAGACTTGTGTTGCATCCTCTTTTAGACTCGGACTGCCCCCTGTAGGTGGATTTAATGTATTGCCGGCTGTACCAGAACCTTTACCTTTGAGCAGCTGTTCTTCACAGACGCGATGCGAGTGGGTTTGCGGTGAGGGCGGGGAAGAACAAGACGAGGTGGGTTCAGGAGACTCCGGGTGGAGCAATGGCAGGAGTGTGCTGCGGTAATGCCAGCTGGAGTAGTTGGAAAAGTTGGAGCCAATCAGACGATGCGTAAACTCCAACTCCTTTTCCACGGGAACGGCCGATTTCTTGACAACGATCCGGCGGTAATCCCAGCAGTGGACTGGTGACGATAACGCAATGTGGACATCACACCAGCGGCTCAGTGAGATAACTTGCGTTTGACCGCCGTCACTCACAGTTGCGGTCATCGAGGCCGAGGCAGCGGTCGCACAGGCTTAGCTCCCGGGCCCAATCCATTTCAGGCGCACGTTCCGATACCCAGCTTCGATGGTGCCAGCTGCCGTAAGACTTTGGGTTCACTTTCAGGCAGGACTCCAGAAAGGACAGCTCGGCCTGGTACATCTTTTGCACTTCATCGTCATCCCTGGAGCAAAACCAACATACTGTATCATCTCAGAAGGCGTTCAATAGGGAAGGAAGGGAGAAAAAGGAAAAAAAAAAAAAAAAGGGTCTTATCTTTTTTTTAGTTTTATTCCCTTTTTATTATTGTATTAAAAAAATTAACTAAAAAAATTACAAATAAATATAAAAAATATTAAAAAATATATATATATTTTTTTGTATTGTTCCCACACTACCATTGCTTTTTTGTGTCACTTTTGATAAGGTTTTTTTCACGGTTTACGTGCTCTTTTTTGCATCTGATCAAGCCACGAAAATGTGACTTTCCTCTTCTTTTTTGTTAAAAAATATATATATATTTTTTTGTATTGTTCCCACACTACCATTGCTTTTTTGTGTCACTTTTGATAAGGTTTTGTCACGGTTTACGTGCTTTTTTTTGCATCTGATCAAGCCACGAAAATGTGACTTTCCTCTTCTTTTTTGTTAAAAAATATATATATATTTTTTGTTCCCACACTACCATTGCTTTTTTGTGTCACTTTTGATAAGGTTTTGTCACGGTTTACATGCTTTTTTTTTGCATCTGATCAAGCCACGAAAATGTGCCTTTCCTCTTCTTTTTTAAGTGTGAAAGGTGGAGAGGTCCCCGGGAGGTGATCTAGTGATCACTGCCTGAGGATCCTGCCGAGGAACATTCATCCATCTTGCTATGGTCTGGATCGTCTGCTGATCCTGAGTCAGTGCAGGATGGATGGACATATACAATATACTTTTTCTAATAATGTCTATACTGTAAGCCTTGAGTAGTTAAAGCCCAAGTGCACCTCTCTCCTCAAGCGTGCATGTGAGTGTGGATGAGTGGATGTGAGCATGTATGAAGGGTCTGAGTAAGCAAAGTATGATTGTCAAATGTGATTTTAGCTGTAAAAATTCAATAAAATATATTTGCAAGAAGGCGTTGAATAGAAATCTGTATAGAGCAAAAATAAACGCTCTTACAGAGCTGACCGCTGAAGCCCCCTGACCCCCCATTCTTTGTGTTTATTTACTTTAACGTTATATTTTATTGTATATCTTATGTATTATTTATTTATTTATTTTACCTTATCCATTAATTTATCTTTAATATATTTCGTTAGATTGAATCTGTGTTTGCATATATTCATGTGTGTCTATATCTGTTATGGGCACTAGGGGACAATTACCTTGGGAATTGAGTAGGTGGGTCTTATAAGGGTTGGGTTTATTATGTAACATATTAACATAACATACCGTATTTTCCGCACTATAAGGCGCACCGGATTATTAGCCGCACCTTCTATGAATTACATATTTCATCATTTTGTCCACCAATAAGCCGCCCCGGACTATAAGCCGCGCCTACGCTGCGCTAAAGTGAATGTCAAAAAAACGCTGCGCTAAAGTGAATGTCAAAAAAACAGTCAGATAGTTCAGTCAAACTTTAATAATATATTGAAAACCAGCGTTCTAACAACTCTGTCCCAAAATGTACGCAAATGTGCAATCACAAACATAGTAAAATTCAAAATGGTGTAGAGCAATAGTAACATAATGTTGCTCGAACGTTAATGTCACAACACACAAAATAAACATAGCGCTCACCTTCTGAAGTTATTCTTCATTCGTAAATCCTTCGAATTCTTCGTCTTCGGTGTCCGAATTGAAAAGTTGCGCAAGCGTGGTATCCAAAATGGCCGGTTCCGTCTCGTAGAAGTCATCGGGAGTCAGTGTCGCTGTTGTTCTGTGAATCCTGCCTTCCGGAAAGCTCGGACCACAGTTGTGACCGAAATATCTGCCCAGGCATTTACGATCCACTGGCAAATGTTGGCGTATGTCGTCCGGCGCTGTCTGCCCGTCTTAGTGAAGGTGTGTTCGCCTTCGGAGCTGTGTGAAAAAAGCCACCCGGCCTCTTCGCGTAAACTTCCCTTAACCACTCGCTCATCTTTTCTTCATCCATCCATCCCTTCGAGTTAGCTTTTATGATGACGCCGGCTGGAAAGGTCTCTTTTGGCAAGGTCTTCCTTTTGAATATCACCATGGGTGGAAGTTAGCATGGCAAGCTAGAACCACAGTGAAGGATGACTTCTCATTCCCTGTGGTGCGAATATTCACCGTACGTGCTCCCGTTCCACAGTGCGGTTCAGTTGCTGTGAAATACGGTAGTAATCCGTGTGCGGATGGAGAGATTGCGTCTTTTTATGAACCGGATCGCTTAGTAGGAGCCATTTTGTGGTCTTTACAGATGTAAACAGGAAATGAAACGTACGGTGATATCCGCGCGTTTTTTCTTCTTCTTCCGGGGGCGGGTAGAAGAAGAAGCGCTTCCTGTTCTATGGGGGCGGATGCTTTCCTTGGCGGTTGCTTGCGTAGAAGAAGAAGCGCTTCCTGTTCTACCGGGAAAAAAGATGGCGGCTGTTTACCGAAGTTGCGAGATCGAAACTTTATGAAAATGAATCGTAATAAAGCGCACCGGGTTATAAGGCGCACTGTCAGCTTTTGAGAACATTTGTGGTTTTTAGGTGCGCCTTATAGTGCGGAAAATACGGTATGTAAAATGTGCAGATACCACAACTTGCTGTTGCCATGATTCACTATGCTGTACTGTCTGCAAAATTCAATAAAAATATTTGGGAATAAAAACAAACGCTCTTACTTCAACGTTTCCTGGTGTGTGAGGATCTCTCTTCTGTAATTCCACAGGGTTGCAAAATCAGGATTCGAGGATAGTATCTGCTGGGTCAGGTGGAGAGCCTCTTCATCGCACACGCCCTCCTTCCTCTGTCATGATAAGCACATTGTTAGCATGAAGATTCTTTCATAAGTCAGGTGTGTCGAACACAAGGGTTAACCCTTGTGTGGTGTTCGGGTCTGTGGGACCCGTTTTCATTTTTTATTAAAAGAAAAATGATACAATTAATCAATTTTTCAAACTGAGACTCACTGACTTTGGCTCATTTTCAGTGAAGAACATATATCAGAATACTTATTTAATGACCACACACCCCCTTGGCTCATTTTCAGTGAAGAACATATATCAGAATACTTATTTAATGACCACACACCCCCTCTACACATTTCTATTACATATAAGATGTCCGGGCTAATAGAAGTGTGGAAATTAAAGTTCTGTGTAACTAACTAACTAACTAACACACACACACACAGCAGGCCTAGACAGGAGGAGGACAGAGTGTCGGTACACAGAACATCAGAGGGTCAAATGTGCGAGAAAATGAGAGCAGACAGTGTTGACAAACAATGTTGCAACCTTGTGTGGGAACCGCAGGTTCAGAAACACAAAAGAAGAATCCCTGTGGGATGCAGAAACTGGCAGAGAAACTTTTCGTGCAACGTTCATATTGTTGTTACTCAGCCAGCGTTTGTGGGTCTGATGGGCCCGTTGCATTTTGTGGCTTTTAATGCCTCACAATCAAACACTTTTATGTTAAAATACTGAACAGATGTTTATTGGGATAAGGTAAACATCTGTTCAGTATTTTATAGGGGTGTAACGGTACGTGTATTTGTATTGAACCGTTTCGGTACGGGGTTTCGGTTCGGTTCGGAGGTGTACCGAACGAGTTTCCACACGGACATATTAAGTAGCGTAACGCACGTTGTGTAAACCAGTGGTCCCCAACCTTTTTGTAGCTGCGGACCGGTCAACGCTTGAAAATTTGTATATTAATATATATATATATATTTTTTTCCTTGTGCGGCCCGGTACCGGTCCGCGGCCCGGTGGATGGGGACCACTGGTGTAAACAATGCACACCGAGGCACAACTCACGGCATGCTAGCAGCTAACGGGCTATGATAGACTGACCATATGTCCTCTTTTAACCGGACATGTCCTCTTTTGCGGAGCTGTCAGGGCGGAGTTTCTTAAATGCCTCAAATGTCCGGCATTTTGAGTTAGGGTTGCGTGTATTTTCAATGTACGTTCAGTGTTAAGAAGGGGTTAAAAACAAAACAAATTGTGCGCACAGCAGCATTGGTGAGGGAGGGGCAGAGACAGAGAGAGCGAGAGAGTTATGATAAACGCGCATGCGTCGCCAGGCTCTGCTTTTTATCCATAGATTTATCAGATTTAATTTTTTTATTATCTATAGCGGGGGTGTCAAAAGTGTGCCCCGGAGGCCATTTGCGGCCCACAGCTAATGTTTTAAAGGCCCACGACACATTCTAAAAAAACTATTAAAATAAACAAAAACAGAACAAAAGTGAAATAAAAAAAGCTTAAAGGTTCAATGTAATTTAGAAAAAGTTGCAATGTTGACTAATAAAACAAAGCAGTTTTTTTTTCTTTCAAACTGTCATTGATCAAAACATAATATTGAATCAAAATCAATGTTATTGTGAATTATTGACCTGTCCAAGGTTCCGATTACTTCACATCAAATATTCCACTACGAAAAATATTTTTGGTGGAAGATTTTGCAAATTTGGTAAATAAATAACCCAAAAATGTATATTTTGTTGTTTTCTTACTGTACCGAAAATGAACCGAACCGTGACCTCTAAACCGAGGTACGTACCGAACCGAAATTTTTGTGTACCGTAAACATAAAAGTGTTTCATTGTGAGGCATTAAAGGGGAACATTATCACAATTTCAGAAGGGTTAAAACCATTAAAAATCAGTTCCCAGTGGCTTATTTTATTTTTCGAAGTTTTTTTCAAAATTTTACCCATCACACAATATCCCTAAAAAAAGCTTCAAAGTGCCTGACTTTAACCATCGTTATATACACCCGTCCATTTTCCTGTGACGTCACATAGTGATGCCAACACAAACAAACATGGCGGATAGAACAGCAAGCTATAGCGACATTAGCTCGGATTCAGACTCGGATTTCAGCGGCTTAAGCGATTCAACAGATTACGCATGTATTGAAACGGATGGTTGTAGTGTGGAGGCAGGTAGCGAAAACGAAATTGAAGAAGAAACTGAAGCTATTGAGCCATATCGGTTTGAACCGTATGCAAGCGAAACCGACGAAAATGACACGACAGCCAGCGACACGGGAGAAAGCGAGGACGAATTCGGCGATCGCCTTCTAACCAACGATTGGTATGTGTTTGTTTGGCATTAAAGGAAACTAACAACTATGAACTAGGTTTACAGCATATGAAACACATTTGGCAACAACATGCACTTTGAGAGTGCAGACAGCCCAATTTTCATCAATTAATATATTATGTAGACATACCCTCATCCGCTATCTTTTCCTGAAAGCTGATCTGTCCAGTTTTGGAGTTGATGTCAGCAGGCCAGGGAAGCTAGGGTCGATATTCTTCTCTTGATCATCTTCGGTGGCATAAGGGACGGTGTGAGCCAAGACATCCAGGGGGTTTAGCTCGCTCGTCTGCGGGAACAAACTGCCGCCATTGCTTGCCGTGCTACCGAGGTCTTTTGTCCCTGAATTGCTCACACCCTCCGGCAGATTCGATGGGGGTCTGGCGGCAGATTTCTTTGACTTTATCGTTGGAAATGCATCTGCTTTGAGTGTCGCAGGATATCCACACATTCTTGCCATCTCTGTCGTAGCATAGCTTTCGTCGGTAAAGTGTGCGGAACAAACGTCCAATTTCTTGCCACTTTCGCATCTTTGGGCCACTGGTGCAACTTGAATCCGTCCCTGTTGGTGTTGTTACACCCTCCGACAACACACCGACGAGGCATGATGTCTCCAAGGTACGGAAAACAGTCGAAAAAACGGAAAATAACAGAGCTGATTTGACTCGTGTTTGTAATGTGTTTGAGAAAATGGCGGATTGCTTCCCGATGTGACGTCACGTTGTGATGTCATCGCTCCGAGAGCGAATAATAGAAAGGCGTTTAATTCGCCAAAATTCACCCATTTAGAGTTCGGAAATCGGTTAAAAAAAATATATGGTCTTTTTTCTGCAACATCAAGGTATATATTGACGCTTACATAGGTCTAGTGATAATGTTCCCCTTTAAAAGCTACAAACGCTGGCTGAGTAACAACAATATGAACATTACACAAGGGTTAAGGCACCTTGGAAAAACAGGCATCCCTTGCAGCAATGTATATCTTCAGTTTCTTCTCGCGTTCCTTTCTTTTCTCCTCCTCTTGCTGGGCGGTGGATTTGACCTTGACCCTACCGTGCTGTCATAGTCCAAAAAAAAATAAACATCATGAATGTCTTCACTTGTCATTGACAAATACAGTACTGTGAATTAGGAACACGAATATGAAAACACATCTCTCACCATTTTTTTTTTAAATAGTTTTTGTAGACTTTCTTCAGTGTCTGTGAGGAAAAAATATTACATTTAAGCTTGAATATTCTGACATACATGTTGAAGTTGCAAACGGAGAACTAGACAAAATGTAAACAACAGAGTTAGCTTGCGAACTAGCCGCGTTGCATGCAAACATCAGAGCTCATTCGCATTATAACAGCACTCCTCGACTGAAAAACAGAGCCATATTAGCAAACACCATGACAAATGAATGGTTGTATTACGATGTTCCTTAAAAACACGCACCTTTGCCGTGTTTTGCCTTGCTGGGGGTGTTTTTGGACAGAAATGTGGTTTGTCATGACAGTCATCAGCTGGACGGTTTTACTTCCGGCTCATCAAAATGACGTCACAGGCCATGCTTTCGCGCTATTGGTTGTTTGCTGCTCACGATTCATGTCGACAAACTTCATATTATAAATATATGTAAATGAAATATTGAGTAAATCAATTAACTAGTCAATCTGTTGATGGCTAAAAAGCTATACATAATTAAAAAAAAATGTATCCATTCATAATAACATTGTTTGGTAATTTGCAATATTCTACCACAGGCCGCAAGATGTCAGTATTGTTAGTTGGAGAAGACAATGGCCACTAGTTAGTGGGAGACCGGGTTTGATTGATTGAGACTTTTATTAGTACATTGCACATGTACATAATCCGTACAATTGACCACTAAATGATAACACCCGAATAAGTTTTCAACTTGTTTAAGTCGGGGTCCACGTTAATCAATTCATGGTATAAATATATACTATCAGCATAATACAGTGTCATCACACAAGTTAATCATCAGAGTATATACATTGAATTAGGGCAGTGGGGAACTTACTGAGAATGTAATTTAATGCTCTCAATTGGCATAAATTGCTGTTTTTTTGTTATTGTTCTATGTTATTTGTGAAAACTGCTTTACTGCCCTCTTGGCCAGGTCAATCTTGCATAAAAGATTTGAATCTCAATGAGTTTTTACATGGTTTAATGAAGAAAAATGAAAATTAATGGAAGTATAAAAATTTTAAAAAAGTACGTCGACAAGATAAAGAGACCCTCATTTGTAAAATATAAAGTCGATCTTGTTCAAATCCTTTATAATGCGGAGGCAGGCCTTCCATGGTAGGTGCCGGGTGATTTCCAAGGGGTTGTAGCGACTTGACAAAAATGAAGAACACTTTTTTTTTTTTTTACAAACATGCACACACTGACTTCAGTTTCAGTGACAGAGTAAACAAAGTTTAGGATGAAAAACAGTATTTTTTTCAGAGAGAAGGGGTTCCCAGTCGTACAATTTGTTTCTTGATTGGAGACTATTTTATCATCCATCCATCCATCCATCCATCTTCTTCCGCTTATCCGAGGTCGGGTCGCGGGGGCAGCAGCCTAAGCAGGGAAGCCCAGACTTCCCTCTCCCCAGCCACTTCGTCCAGCTCTTCCTGTGTGACCCCGAGGCGTTCCCAGGCCAGCCGGGAGACATAGTCTTCCCAACGTGTCCTGGGTCTTCCCCGCGGCCTCCTACCGGTCGGATGTGCCCTAAACACCTCCCTAGGGAGGCGTTCGGGTGGCATCCTGACCAGATGCCCGAACCACCTCATCTGGCTCCTCTCGATGAGCTACTATTTTAATCAACAATAAATAACCAGGCCTGTATGGAGAAAGGGTAGATTTTTTTATCAAATAATACATATTTTTACATCAATCTTTCTTATGATTTTTTTTTCTACATTTGAAACACTTCCTTGTGGTCTACATAACATGTAATGGTGGTTCTTTGGTGAAAATGTTGCATAGATTATGTTTTACAGACCTTCTTCAAGCCGCCTTCTGACTGTCTCTTCAGGACGCGCCATTTTGTGGGCGATCTTATTTACTTCCACTTAAGTCTTCTCCTCATCAGCCATGTTATTGTCTTTCGTACCTCCATATTGAGTGTACTGACAGACAAGCTCGAACTATATGAGACGTTGTGGTAAAAATGGCAACAGCGGAGGATGCATGTGCATGTACGAGCCAGTCTGCCCCACAACAAGAGGGTGGCGAAAAAGGAGCTTATTGAAAACAGCATTTTCAATAAGCTGGCAAAGCTCTTCCATTAAAATTCATGAAAAATCTGCTGACAACAGCAATGGAAAAAACGTCACTAGTTAGGTCAATTCCAAAGGGTGAAAAACATTACAAAAATGACAGATAATTGGCTGACATGTCCAACGGTTTGGTACATAATCAGTGTAAACCAGGGAGTCCAAGATTTTATAAATATCTCCGCCATGCCTCCGTGGTTTGATTCAAAATTTTCCGGACTTGTGTAGATCCCAAATACACAAAAACATGTACCAATAGGTAGGAACAGTTGGTTTTGCATTATCAGTCCCCTTTAACACATACATTTATCCTATAAGGTGACCTGACCTACTCAATTTCAGTAGTATCAAAATGTAGTTGCATTGACAGGTAAACAAACCAAAGACGAACAAAACATATTTAATGCCACTGCTCTTTGCATCCCAATGGTTACATTTTTGGTATAAAAGAGAACAGAAATGAACCCATTCTGTCGATCAACTTTTGGAGTACAAATATGGAGTATGTCGATAGCATAGACATAGTCAGTGTGACAAGTTTGACGGTCGTTTGATTGACTTTCCATTCTGAAACGCTCTCAAGAGTTTGGAGTGCTTGCGCTCACTAAAAATGGAGAAATGTCATTCATTGGTAATTCATGCAGAGTGGAACTCAATCTAATTCTAAGATGAGTAATATGATTACGATGCTTTTTTAAAAGACAAAAACTATACAGGTAAAAATAACAACTCATAAAAGTTTACTGCATCATGTTGAGAGCTGTATCAAATATTCTGATGTAGCTAACCAAGAATATCAATGTTCAAAGAAAACTAAAGCATATGAAGATCTGAAGACCCATTGAAAAGTTGCAACTAATGTGTCTTCAGAGGATCCAAAAGGCTGTAGACACTTCCTCTTGTTGGAGATCCGAAACTGGGGATGTCAATGACCTCGGAGATTACTCTTGCATCAGAAGAACCATGTCCAGTCTTCCGTCCTCCTTGTAGTTGAGAGTGAGTCGTCCAGCCTACTAATGGTCCTGTCTGTTCGACACCAGGGACCATTCCCAAGCATCCAGGATGTTGCTATCACTTTGGGTAGGATGGATGGATGAATCTTTATTGTCATTGCACAAGTACAACAAAATGTTGTTTTAAGAACAAACCTGTTTAAGATTGGACAAGCCAACACTGTACAGGGATACAGAACAGGAACACTGAAGGTGGGAAAAGGGTAGACGCTGGGGGAGCATGAGTGAAAAATACAATTCAATCTCAGACTGGGCTCAAATAAGGGGGCCCAGTCTGGAGTGGGAAAACAACTCCATAGCAAAGCACATATACATGTTACAACATACAACTCCAGACTTGCAACGAGGGATTAGAGGGCGGGCATCCGGCCCAGAGCTGCCAGCAACTAGGGGCGCTGCTCCATGTTCCATCATACCACATAGTGTAAAGCATCGAAGGCATGGGGTATGTGTGTGGCGTGTATTTTTCGTGGATGTAAGCATGCGCCGTGTCTCTGTTCCGCGACCTTAATGCTCTTGCAACCGCCAGTCAGTCGAAAGTTAAGTTAAAGTTAAAGTACCAATGATTGTCACACACACACACTAGGTGTGGTGAAATTTGTCCTCTGCATTAGACCCATGCCCTTGATCAACCCCTGGGAGGTGAGGGGAACAGTGGGCAGAAGTCAAGAACAACAGGTGTGTGTCGATGAGAGACAAGAAAGGAGTTTGTTGTGTCTTCGCCACAGTGTCCTTCGGGAGAGTCTCGAAGCCAGGGAAACAATCCAAGTTAGAATGTTTTGTTTGTGAGCGAAAATAACATTTGCCTTTCACTCTTGATTGTCTATTTCTGGTCCTCAAATTCATCCTGCAGGGCAGACGGTCCAATGTTATCCAAATCACAAGAGTGTCCACAGTTCTGCCCGCATCCTACAATTATTAGTGGCAGCTTTAGGGTACTTTGAAGGCTGCCAGCAACTTCCAATTTGTCGACAAACCAGAGCAACGCTTACTCCATAGTGTAGGTCCCCACAAGGCGTCATCTAAGTTAAAGGCTATAATGGATGCCCCATCTACCAAAAATGTGAGTCAGCTGAAGCCATTCCTTGGCTTCTTGACATACTATGCAAGATTTGTGTCTAGAATGTCTAGACACTTTGCCCCCAGTCGCCATAAGTTTGCGGCTCAGACGTGCGTCATCTATCTATTCATTCATATCTGTAGCTGACAGTGTTGCACTCTATGCATTTTATCTACTGATTTATCAATCTACTTGCTAATTTCCTCTTCTGAGCTGGTTACCCTCTGTTGTAACGCGGTTCCATGTAGACTTCTGTCGAAGAATACAAAGCATGCATTATTTTGTTGTTTCACTACTTCATTCAAGCTAGCTTAGCACGTTCTCCTCTCCGTCTGTGTCCGTGCTAAATCTGCATTTTAGAACAGTCCATATTACTTCATTCAACATACAAAACCCAAAACCAGTAAAGTTGTCACGTTGTGTAAATGGTAAATAAAAACCGAATACAAAGATACTTAACGTTCGAACTGGAAAACGTTGTTATATTTTGCAAATATTAGCTCATTTGGAATTTGATGCCTGCAACATGTTTCAAAAAAGCTGTCACAGGTGGCAAAAAAAGACTGAGAAAGTTGAGGAATGCTCATCAAACACTTATTTGGAACATCCCACAGGTGAACAGGCTAATTGGGAACAGGTGGGTGCCATGATTGGGTATAAAAGCAGCTTCCATGAAATGCTCAGTCATTCACAAACAAGGATGGGAATTTAGGGATTTCACCATCTACGGTCCATATTTATCATCAAAAGGTTCAGAGAATCTGGAGAAATCACTGCACGTAAGCGATGATATTACGGGCCTTTGATCCCTCAGGCGGTACTGCATCAAAAAGCGACATCAGTGTGTAAAAGATATCACCACATAGGCTCAGAAACACTTCAGAAAACCACTGTCAGTAACTTCAGTTTGTCACTACATCAGTAAGTGCAAGTTAAAATTCTACAATGCAAAGCGAAAGCCATTTATCAACAACACCCAGAAACGCAGCCGACTTCGCTTGGCCCGAGCTCATCTAAGATGGACTGATGCAAAGTGGGAAAGTGTTCTGTGGTCTGACGAGTCCACATTTCAAATTTTTTTTGGAAACTGTGGACGTCGTGTCCTCCGGAACAAAGAGGAAAAGAACCATCCGGATTGTTCCAGGCGCAAAGTTCAAAAGCCAGCATCTGTGATGGTATGGGGGTGTATTAGTTCCCAAGCTATGGGTAACTTACACATCTGTGAAGGCACCATTAATGCTGAAAGGTACATACAGGTTTTGGAGCAACATATGTCGCCATCCAAGCAACGTTATCATGGACGCCCCTGCTTATTTCAGCAAGACAATTCCAAGCCACGTGTTACAACAGCGTGGCTTCATCGTAAAATAGTACTGATACATTGAAAATGTGTGGCACATTATGAAGCCTAAAATATGACAAAGGAGACCCCGGACTGTTGAACAACTTAAGCTGTACATCAAGCAAGAATGGTAAAGAATTCCACCTGAAAAGCTTCAAAAATGGGTCATTTACTGAGTGTTGTTAAAAGGAAAGGCCATGTAACACAGTGGTAAAAATGCCCCGTGATAACTTTTTTGCAATGTGTTGCTGCCATCAAATTCTAAGTTAAGGATTATTTGCAAAAAAAAAAAACAAGTTTCTCAGTTCCAACATTAAATATCCTGTCTTTGCACTGTATTCTGTTCTTATTTACGAATTACACAACGTGCCAACTTCACTGGTGTTGGGTTTTATACTTAAATAATTGATATTTGGACATTTATCCATCGATCCAGAATCATCTACTTTCCAATCGTAATGCATCAGAGAAATTATCATCCCACCCCACCTCCCCTGTGTAGCATCCCTCCTTCCAGAAGAGAGAGTCTACAGCCATTTCCTGAGCAATCTCAGAGGCAATTTCCAGAAAAGGAAAGTGTCCAATGCCCACCTGTATAATATCATGCTGATTACAAAAAATATACCCGGTTACCTGTCATCTAGACATATATAAATAACATTGTATAAAAGAAAGGACATTTATTTGCATTTATTTATTCTTTCTATTTTACATTCAATTTGGTCATCAGAGGGGTGTAACAAGATATATAGTTATAGGTTTTTTTTTTACCTCAGAAATATACATATATATATATATATATATATTTTTTTTTAAACATTTTCAACCAATATTTTTACACACTTTATTTAGATTTGGTCTCAGGACAAGTACAATTTGACCTTACAAAAACAAACCTGCTATGCTAACTGCAGTTACTTCTACTAATAGACTGACAGAGTAAAAATGTTCCCTGAGGTGAGACAGCTGAGTCTCACTTTGAAAAACATTCATTTAGAGCAGGGGCATGCAACTAAGGGGAACAATGAGGCACAACCTCACTTGTCTTGGTGAAAAAATAAATAATTAAATAATCATATCAGCAGTAAAACAGCTGATCAAACAAAACAGAAGTCATTGTCATGGACCCACTAGCTGCGGAAGCCAGCTCTCCTTTCAGCTAAACAGACTCAATAACTCCACAGTGATGTGTCGGGGAATTTACGAGACTGAAACAAAAACAAAAAAATGCCATTATAAGTTAATATTACTAACACAGACGTGTTAGCATATTAGCTAAGGCATTACAATAACACGTACAAATATGCATGAAAACACTCATGCAGATGTCACACACATGACGGTTTAGTAATTATGAATTGTTTTAGATATATTGTAAAACTTACAAACGTTGCTTGGAGTGATGAATGAAAAATCTTTTTGAGCATAAACGCTACGGACGGTTATACTTCCGGTTCAAGACATGAAACAGGAAGTACATTTTCAACCCGCAGCACCTGCAGTGAGCGAACTCGTCCAAAAGGTGGCAACGTACTACAAACAATAACACGCATTTTCAGCGTCTCTGTTGGTGTGATATGAAAACCGTTTGTTGAATACAAAACATTACGGCCGTTAGCAAAGAAAAATCCACAAATTAGTGGCACCGTTTTTTTAAGTCGCAGGATCAAAGCGTAGGAAAATAAGTAACGGCTCATAGTCCGGAAAATATGGTATATATCTAGGTTCACAAACTCCCCAAACTGAACTTTTAGAAAAAATTGTATGTGACAGGGCTGGGCGATATGAGCCAAAACTGATATCCTGTTATTTTTAGGCCGAATGGCGATATACGATATATATTGGTATTTTAAACAAAACATGCAAAGTGTTTAGTTTAAATTTTACACCACATGACCGTTACTACCAGTGTTCTGAAAATTACTTTAAATAAGTAATTAAATATAGTTACTCGTTATATATATATATATATATATATATATATATGTATGTGTGTGAAAAAAAATCACAAGACTATTTCATCTGTTTTCTCCCACACATACATATATTGCGCTCTACTACGGTATCGAGCACTATTTTTTGGATAACCTTATTAAGACATATATATATATATATATATATATATATATATATACATATACATATATATATATATATATATAAATAAAACTAGTAACTATAATTAATTACTTTTTTACATATATATATATATATATATATATATATATATATATATATATATATATATACACACACACACACACACACATACAAACATATCAATTATAATATTTTGAATATGTATACATATATACATATATGTATATACATACATATACATACAATTCAAAATATTATGATTTTGATTAATTTAAAAGAGCCAAAGTTTACATTTTGGGATACAGCAAATGGAAAACACTGAGTAAGCAGTTTTGTGGAATTGTACATTGCGCTGAAAAACAGCAAAATGACCCCATTCTGTAGATAAACTTTAGAAACTGTCATTTAGCGTAGACGAAGATCCGTAGTCTGATGTCCTTGAGTGATTGATGGTCATCTGATTGACTTTCCATTCCAGCCATTCCAGAACATTGTCAGAGTTTGGTGCGCTAGTGCTCACTGTAAACAGAGACATGACATTGTCAGACATTCATTGGTGGTTCATCTGCACAATTGAATGAGATTTTACTCAGATTGAGTAATTGGAATATGATCAACTTTGAGACATTACAGTACAAACACCAAATGATAACAGTTCACAGTGGTGTACAAAAGTAATGCTTAATGATGACAGCTGTTATGTTTTGTGGTACGGACGCATTTCAATTAACTAATAAAAAACGTACATTTGGTTCGTTAACAAGACGTTTGCTTGAAAACTAGTTACATCACACAAGCACAGCGAAAGGGTGCAGTAGCTTGTGTGCGTGACTCAGCTTCAGCTTCGCGTGTGCATACACTGCTACAACTACACAAGGAAGAATAATGTAATTAGTTATGATTCAGATTTGCTCCCTTCATTATGTTGCCAAGCGTGAGGTACACTCCTCTGGGGGTAGTGCATCAAACCAGAGGAGAGCAAAAATACAAAGTGAAGTGGATATTAGACTTATATCGCAATATGCTCAGTACTCATGCAGTCAATATGCACTCGCTGGAATTTTGGCACATTTTGTGGCTGCTATCGGCAAGTTGCCGCCATAGACATGTGGCC
>NC_084565.2:33340000-33375000 GCF_033978685.3 Nerophis lumbriciformis | reverse complement strand
GATTTCCTTCTTGTCAGGGTGGAAAATGTGGCCCCTGTTCTTTGCTGACATCTCGTCTATCTTCTCAAACAGCTGGGTGACCTGGCTCACACCTGCTTTCTTTGTTGTATTCAAAGTGTGATATTTGTTTCCACACTTGTCCAACAGCCACTGTAGCGCACGGTGCTCTCTCTCAATGTACTCCTCCAGAGATATATCTGCCAGGATGTCCGGGTTTGTGAACAAAACAATGGTGTGGTTCCAGACAATGTCACCAAAGAGCTTCACGTGATCCTCAAGGGCATCCTGCTCAGCCTCCTTGAATTTCAGGTCCAATGGGATCACTATCAGAACTGCATGGACACCCTTTGGGCTCAACGTTAGACCTCTGACTAGTTCTTGGTCCTGCTTCTCGCAGCAGCGGAAGGACTCGCAATGCCATCCCATTGTGTCGACCACTGTGACTTCTCTGTCAGCAACCTGCACTGTCTGCACATTGCACTCTTCGTTCGGATGTGTGGGGAACACAGTGCTTCCCAGGAGGTAATTTGCTACGGATGTCTTTCCAGCCAGCTTTTGGCCAAGTATCATAATTCTAAGCTCTTTTAACTTGTAGGTAGAACCTAGGAGGAAACAGTAAGAAAAAGTTGGACTACAGCACATGTTGCCAACAATACTTGACATAGAACCACACATTGACTCACTTAGCAAGGCTTTTTTGACATTATTTTGTTTGTAGCCCCATCTTTAATATTAGGGTTTGATTTTACAAGTAGAAACTTAAGTGGCTCCAAATGTCATTAATTAACAATGCACATCTAAATTGACATAAACGCGGTCAGAGCCGTTTTGATCATGTGGCCCTAAACAACAGCATAGAGTGAATATACCAGGAACCGGCCCCGCATTTACCCTTTACTGTAGAAAATTCGGTCCGGAATGCCAAATAGTATAACTATTTCTGGACCACGCCAAAGTGCATTAACAAATGAGACAGGGTGAGCAGTACCTTTCCCGACTGCTCGTGTAGCCTTCACTTGGCTTTGCCTCAGCTTGGCAGCCTCTTCTACTTGTCTTGTTTTCTTCGTCAGGGCCATCAGCATCTGGTTATCGGGTATAAATTGTCGGCCTTGGTTCCCTGCTATTGTCACAGTGATGTTTTCCAGCAGCTGGTTGACCTGAGTGCCATCATCTTCATTGTTGTTGTCCAGAACATGATATCTGTTACCGCATCGATCCACTAGAGACTGTAGGGCTTTCCCCTCTCCCTCAATGTATTCCTCTATGGTGCGCTCTCCCAGCCAATCACCCCTGGTGAAAACTACCATGGTGTGGTTCCACACGCCCTCCCCCAGCAGCTCAACATGACTGGTGGCTGCATCCAGGTGCTTGCCGTTGAAGGATGATTCTGCATCTATCACGAGGAGGAATACATGGGGACCTGGTGGACACATGAAGATGCTCTGCTTCACCTCATCTTTGATCACTTCTGGAGTGTCGCAGGCAGCGAAGCTTTTCCACCAGCCTGGCGTGTCCACAATTGTTATCTTCGTCCAACCTACAGAGCCTTGTTGGACCAGCGATTGAGTTGTCCTTCCCCTTTCATGTTCTTTGATTCCCAAGATGGTGTTTCCTACGGAGGTTTTCCCGACGAACCGACTCCCCAGGAGAACGATCTGAAGTTTCCGGAGGCTTATTTCTGTATGTCAGGAAAAAAAAGGGAAATGTTCAATGCTGGTGTTTTAACAAATTAAGCTCCTGATGAGATTTTTAAATCCTATTAAATGAGATAAGTCACAGAAGTGAATAAATTGTACTCGTCAGACTACTTTTATTGCAATATAGTTTTTACATTGTATTTCATTCCGATTGTTAAATGTATTCATATCATTATATTTGTTCATGATCTATTGATTACTGCTTGCAAAGACGTATGTTTTGGCTTGTCAGAGAGGCTTCTTCCAAGTGACGTTTGACTTCATTTCACCAATTAAATTGAGCCTTGCAGTCACATGACCGCACTATCGGGCCCACACCATAAAAGGTGACATTATGGTGTGTGACTTACAGTCATACGAGGCTCTAAAATGTTTACCTTACAAACTAGGGGAAAAAAACTTTGCTATATCATGCGCTGTCTGTGTCAGTAGAAATGTTCACATTTAAGCCTACAAGAATTCACTTTCAACTAGAAAAATCATGTTGCAGTAGGTTATAAATGCTTATGTTTTAGTAGTGTATATGCGGACTTTAGCCCTGTTATTGTGTCATAAGTGACTGTAAAATGTGCATTTACAACAATTTACCACCAAAACAGACTTAACAAAAATCCACTGTGAACAGCAATTGTATGTAACTATATCTGTGCTACTATACCTAACCAGCGATCTAGTCAAAGTAAATTTTTTCCTGCTGTTGCCTTGAATTTGCAAAGAAAACTATAGCAAACAAAACTGATTTTCAGAGTGAAATCCTCACCCGCAGTGACCACTTCCATTTGCTTTCTGTGCTCTTCTGCCCGCCTCCTTCTCTCTACGGCCTTCTTAACCACTTCTTCCTGTTTTTTCTCAATGGTGAGAAGTGTACACTCGTCTAGCTCGTAGAAGCCGTCGTTGTGGTATTCCACCATCTCATCAATCTTCTTTATCAGCTGTGTGACCTGAGATGAGTTGCTCTTGTCCTTGTTGTTTAACACATGATACCTGTCATTGCACTTTTCTATCAACCACTTGAGCGATGGGCCCTCACTCTCGATGTGCTGTTCAATGGTATTCTTTTCCAGGACGTCCCCACAAGTGAACAACACCATGCAGTATCTCCATGCCCGTTCCCCCAGGAGCTTCATGTGTTCCTCCACAGTTTTCCTCTGGTCGATGGAGAAGGCAGAATCAATAGGAATGACAAGGAGGAAAGCGTGAGGCCCAGGCAGGCATTTACAGACATTAAGTTTGAATCGTTGTTTTTCCCCCTCTGGGATCTCTCTGAGGGACCGTGAGGGCTTCCATCCCGGAGCATCAACCACCACCAGATTTCGGCCCTCTACTTTTTCATGTCTCATTTCAAACTGTGCGGTTCTCGTCCGGCCACATTCGAAACTTTCTGTCTTGAGTATGGTGTTGCCAGAGGAGCTTTTACCACTCCATCTATCACCAATCAGGACCATTCTTCTCTCCGGTATGTGCACTGCAAAGTAAGAAGCTTGAGTTAATATCCGTATTGGAAGTGCACCAGTCATGATAATTATCACTTCCTCAGATATAAACAGTTGGATTGAAACGTTTTCTCAGGTGTTGGGATGGGGAATATCTTTGAGAATTTGGTCAATTGTTCTTATCAGAGCCAGATTTTAGTGCACCGTTTAACTACCATAAGCAGAGGCGCTGTTCCCCCTGTGACCTCGGCTATAGCAAATCATACTGGCAACATTATTATGTTCAAAGAAACAAGAGAGTAGAACATGACAAATAAATTATAATAATAACAGATTTAATTTTTATAAATAAGACTGCCCACAAAACGCCCATTTTGATTATAAAGTGGCTTGAAAATTGTCTGTAAAACATAATCTATTTAACATGTTGACCAAAGAACCACCATTACATGTTATGTAGACCACAAACAAGTAATTTAAATGTAGTAAAAAAAAAAATCATAGTATGACCCCTTTAAGAAGTCACAATCATTTGAGTCAACTCTAAATAAATGGGAAAGAAATCAAAACCGCAACTCCTAGTAGAAACATTCTAGATTTCTGAAAAACAAGGCACACCACGACACTGGGAGCAAGGTGTTTGAAGTGTCTTGCCCAAGGACACAACGGCCGAAACCGGAACCCTCAAGTTGCTAGCTTGGCTGCTCTACTACTATCTGAGCCTTGACATCCCAACTACTACAGATGTAGCTCGATTTGCCCATGCCTCAATTTTTGTATGGTTTGTTTTTTTGGCTGAAATTAATCGAATCCAGAAAACACCTGAGTCACTATGCTTCATCATGTCTTCTTTAAATATTGGAAAAAGAATCCCTTTTCAACTTCCTCATAGCGGTTGCAGCTTCCTGATGTGACGTCATGTCTACAAAAACATCTGGCAGTGTCATGGCCTTTCACAACTCTTATTATATAAAATCTGTTTGTATGCACACAAAAATATTTTAGTAAAAGTGTTTGTAGAATGTTTCAAGATGGGCACACGATAAAGGCTCGTTAGGACACGGAGCTCGCTGTAACATCCTGCGCCTGAGTAGCCGAATCCTGCCATCGATCCCGGTGGGACTGATCACCGGGAATCAGACAGCTCTCTAACTACTTTATTTCTTCCAGGAAAAAAGGTTCAGTTTTTGAACAGTTTGGTGTTCTTCTGTGATTTCGGGACAAATCACCACGGCAAACCGCAGAAGCACTGCACACAATTTTGTACAAAAAATATTTTTAGTGTCAGTTACTGAATATACACGCAATCTTCATTAGCTGAGCTTGTACTGTTTTTGGATTGACACAGCGTTGGTTGAAATGTCTTTTCCATCTGATTTCATCCACAAGAAATTAGGTCCTTTTTCAACGGAGGAACTTTTAAAGGAACTTCCACCAAAAACTACCCGGGTAAAGAAAGTTCCTCAGGAACTATTATACTTCCAAGTAGCTTTGTGGGACTTTTGGAAGTTCCTAAAGAATCAGGGGCTGTGCTGGCGAACGCTGACTGGTTGAACACAGTTGGGTGTTCCCAAAACGTTGTATTCAAAATTTCAGCCACCATTAGACTACGCGGGAAAAACTTGCATATTTCCTATTTCTTGTGTATTTCGCCACTTGACAATGGAGAGAAGGAAGAACGAAAGGAACTTTCGAGTTTGCAAGAACCTTTGTGGGGTATCTACGTGCTGAAGAACGCTGATTAGTAGAAATATCTTGCGATGTGGAACTATTTCTACTCAGCCGTAGTATTTAAACTACCGTATTTTTCGGAGTGTAAGTCGCACCTGCCGAAAATGCATAATAAAGAAGGAAAAAAACATATATAAATCGCACTGGAGCCCGGCCAAACTATGAAAAAAACTGCGACTTATAGTACGAAAAATACGGTAGTATGCCGTTTAATGTTGTTAATTCATTTTTACAAACTTCATTGCGATATGCGAAACTGCAAGAAATGGACGGACTCTTTCAAACGTATTTACAGAAGATTATAAAGTATTCAGCCCGACTTTGAAGCACCAACTCCAGCTGCTCACAGGACTGCGAATGAAGGTAAATCACATAAAATATTCACGACTTACGTGCTGTATCAATACTTAGTAACACGCCATTTGTGTAGTTATCTGCCTAAACCTAAGTGAGTTGAATGTTCACACTAACAGGCTAAAAGTGTTGTGTTTGTGTTGTAGGCGTGAGCGACACACTGACAATTATTATTTATGTACTGTTTAATACACCTGAAATGGACCACAAAAACTAAACCACACACTTCTAGAAGGAACCTAAAGTTCCTGAACCAGTTCTTGGATTTTCCTGTCTGACAACTTCTGGTAAGAATACACACCCACCACCACCACACAAAACAAGAAGATACATATTTTGACTGAATCTATAAATAAGTAACACCTATTTAACTATTCATTAACAGCTTTTTCAGGGCAGTCAATCGATCGCAAGTGGACTTTTCAGATTTTTTTAAAAGAAGTTTCTCAAAAGACTATAGCCGTCAGAACAGAGTGGTGCTCTGTAAGTATTTGAGCATGAACTATTAAAGCTTGCTTAGAGGAGATGATTAACATCAATTCCACTAGTGATCAATTCAATGTCCTCATGTAACTATTCAACAACATAAAGAATAGTTTTATACTTACCCTCGTCTGCCATTCCTTTTGTTGTCTTGCTTCGATAAAATCACTGTCAAGTGAAAGAACACGTCTGCTCTTGAGGTGTGGTCATGTTGTCAGTTGGACGCAAAGCTGTCTGACCGGTTTATAATTTTTTTTATTTTTTTTTCCAACTTTTTTTATTGGCATTTTCAAACAGACAGAAAAAAGTACAAGTCAAAACAGTACAATTTTAAAGGCAGTAAATGATTCACACCCTTTCCCTTAAAACCCAAACCACCCACCCACCCTCCCACCCCACTCAGGTCCCACTAACGAGGGACAAATGGCGCAATTGTGTAACAAGTAAGACGACAAAGACAGACACATTCTCTCACACACACACACACACACATACGCGGCCAGAGACAAACAGATATATATATATAAAATAAAATAAAAAATATATATATAATAATAAAATAAAATAAAAATTAATAATAATAATAATAATATATAATAAAATAAAAAATAGAATAAAATAATACTAATAAATAAAAGGGAGATTATTCCTCATCTGCATCTGGGCATAGGTCAAGAGAGTTGACATACAGCAAAAAAGGGCTCCATGAGCTTTCAAATGCTTGAACCGAGCCCTTTAGCGAAAACCTAAGTTTTTCCAGTTTTAGATTGTAGAGAACCTCTCTAATCCAACGGCTGTGATGGGGGGGCGAGCCAGCTTCCAATTAAACAAGATCAATCGCCTGGCTAGCAAAGTCGTAAAAGCAACAGCGCGTTTTAGTGGTACCGGGCACATGTTATCGGGGCATACGCCAAAAATGGCTGATAATGGGTTGGGAGGAAAGTTTTGACCGTATGCTTTTCCAATTGTGTCAAAAATGTCCTCCCAAAAGGAACATAGTTTAGAGCAGGACCAGAACATATGGACGTGATCAGCCGGAGATTGTTTGCATCTATTGCAGGTATTGCTAACAGTGGGGTAGATTTTGGATAGTTTTGAATTAGTGTAGTGAATTTTATGGATTACTTTGCATTGGATGAGACTATGACGGGCACATATTGAGGAGGAGTGAACCAGTTTCAGGGCCGAGTTCCAGTGTTGATCGGATATGTTGGTATTAAGATCGCTCTCCCACGAGGCTCTTATCACTGATATAGAGTTTGGAGCAACTGAGCTTAAGGAGGTATATAACACGGAGATACATTTTTTATGATTAGGGCTCAAAGATAACAATGTATCTATAAGAGTTTCCGGAGGACGATTTGGAAAGTGTGGAAACTGCTTCTTTACGAAGTCCCGCGCCTGAAAGAAACGAAAAAAGTGGGAGTTCGGCAGATCGTATTTGGAAGAGAGTTCAGTGAAGGATGAGAACACTCCGTCTGCATAGAGGTCTTTCACAGTGGTGATACCATGATCGTGCCAAGTCATAAATGCGGGGTCAGTACGGGAAGGTTTAAATAATTGGTTTTTAAGTAGCGGGGTCAATATAGATGGGCCCTGAGAACCCACGTGTTTTCGTAGCTGGTTCCATATTTTAATGGAGATTGATACGATGGTATTTGTGCCTTCAAGTTTAAATGGGAAAGGGAGTGGTGAGCATAAGCAAGAATGTAATGAGGAGTGTGGGATTGCCGTTTCAAGGGATACCCAGGCCGGGAGGGTCTGAGAGCCTCCATCCATCCAGTATAGGAGTTTCTGTACATTAGCCGCCCAATAGTATTGTCTGAAATTGGGGAGAGCAAGCCCTCCTTCAGATTTGGGAGATTGTAGGACAGACTTGCGGATTCGAGCCAATCCGGCCCCCCATAAAAATTTAGATATTGATTTGTCTAATTTATCGAAAAATGATTTAGTAATAAATATGGGGATATGTTGAAAAAGGTAAAGGAATTTAGGCAGAGTGATCATCTTGATCAGATTGATCCGGCCAGCGAGAGATAATGGTAAAACAGACCAGCGGGCAAAGTTCTTCTCCATCTTTTCAATTAGAGGTAAAAAATTTGCCCGGAGCATATCAGACATAGCCGGAGTAATAAGGATCACCAAGTAATGAATCCCGTCATGTGCCCATTTGAATGCCGCTAGAGATCGTGGTAACTGTTTAGCTAAGGCATTAATCGGAAACAGCTCACTTTTTTGGTAGTTAAGTTTGTAACCAGAGTGTGTGCCAAACCGCTCCAAAATGTCAAATATTACCGGGAGTGAGCTAGCAGGGTCCGAGATGTACAGGAGCAGGTCATCCGCGTAAAGCGAGACTTTGTGCAACGTGTCCGACCGGGTGATACCTCTAAAGCCCGCCTCAGCGCGCAGCCAGAGAGCAAGGGGTTCTATCGCAATAGCAAACAGTAGTGGAGATAACGGGCAACCTTGTCTAGTGCCTCTTTTTAGAAAAATTGGGGCGGATAGTGTATTATTTGTACGTACCGAGGCTACTGGGGACGAGTACAAAAGTTTAACCCAAAGAATGAAATCTTCGTTAAAACCAAACCGACCCATCACTTCAAATAGATATTCCCATTCAACCCTGTCAAGGGCTTTCTCCGCATCGAGGGACACTACCACCTCCGGGGTCGAAGGGTTTGGCGAATGGATAATGTTTAGGAGGCGCCGAGTGTTGTGTGAGGATTGCCGGCCTAGCATAAAACCTGTTTGATCCAACGAGATGATGGAAGGCATCACCCTTTGGAGCCGGAGAGCGAGAACCTTGGATATAATTTTTAGATCTACATTTAAGAGCGAAATTGGTCTATAGCTGCTGCAAAGCAGGGGGTCTTTGTCTTTTTTTAGGATGAGAGAAATGGTGGCCCTCGATAAGGTTTCTGGGAGGCGATGTTGCAGAAAAGCTTCATTATACATGTCTCTTAGAGCCGGAGCAAGAGCACTGGAGAAAGTCTTGTAATATTCTGCACTGAAGCCATCCGGGCCGGGTGACTTATTGCTCTGTAAGGATTTGATGGCTTCCGTGATCTCAATGACACTAATGGGCTGGCCCAGGCCCCTCGCAGCCCCACATTCTATCTGTGGGAATGTTTTATCGCCAAACAGCTCATCTGAGGAAGGGGGGCAGTCTGAGGTATATAACGTTGTATAAAATGCAGCAAATGTTTCATTAATCTTAGCTGGATCAGTATGTAGTTCTCCTGTGTTAGAGCGAATAGACGTGATTAGCCTCGAAGATGCTTCCTCCCTGACCCGGTGGGATAAGAGCCTGCCAGCTTTCTCCCCAGATTCAAAAAATCGTTGTCTGGATTTGAGCAGTTGTAATTTCGCTCTATTAACAGACATAAGGTCAAAGTCAGTTTGTAGGCGAAGGCGTTCTTTATATAGTGTCGGGTCTGGGTTTGAAGCGTATTTATCGTCGAGATCCTTAATCTTGCGGAGCAGCCCAGTGATTTGAATGGTCTCTGTCTTATTTAGGTTTGAAACAAAAGATATAAGTTGTCCTCTAATATAGGCTTTAGATGCTTCCCATAGTATACCTCTTCCAATTTCTGGCGAGTCGTTCAGTTCGAAAAAACACTTAATTTGATCGTGTAGAAAATTCCTATAACGGTCTTCTGCTAGTAAGGCTGAGTTGAATCGCCATTGTTTAAGGGGTCTAGGTTGAGTGTCCATATTGATGTCGACTGAGGTGGGGGCATGATCGGAGATTACGATACTATGGTAATTACATGTTTTGGTTTTGGAAAGCAATCTATTGTCGAGAAGAAAGAAGTCTATCCGAGTGTAAGTGTGATGTACATGGGAGAAGTAGGAGAATTGTTTAATTGTAGGAGAGGCATGTCTCCATGGGTCTGTAAGACCCAACTGTTTAGCGAAAGTATCCAGTGTTTTAGCTGAATTAGATAAGGGAGCCAGTTTGTTAGATGATCGATCCAGTACAGGATCCTGCACCAGGTTAAAGTCCCCGCCCATAATGATGAAATGGTTTCCAATGTTCGGAAATGATGTAAACAATTTAGTCACATAAGAGTTGTCATCCCAGTTGGGTCCATAAACGCTAGCGAGTATGACTGGGGTGCCTTGCAGCTTTCCCGACACAATAATATAACGACCAGTCGGGTCTGCTACAGTTTGATTGAGTTCGAATGAAATATTTCTACGAATAAGGATAGCTGTGCCCCTGGCCCTTTCGTTGAATTTTGAATGGAAAATATGGCTGATCCAGCCTCTTTTAAGTCGTGAAATCTCTCTGTTGCGAAGGTGGGTCTCCTGAATGAAAAATATATCTCCTTTGAGGTGTTGCAAATGGGTCAAGACCCTCCCAATTTTAGTGGCGCTCCCCACTCCCCTCACGTTCCATGAAACAAATCTAAGTGTATTACTGGTGCTTGTCATGTCTCACCATGTCCAACTAGGAGAGCAGAACGGGCTGATGTATACAAGCAGGTCAGGAGGGAGGCTGATGCACGATAACTGGGGACTGCAGAGAGTACTAGTAAGAGGAGGGGATGAAACAGAAGCGTGAGAGGAAGGAATAAGGAGATAAACAAACCAATAAACACACATACATATAGAAAACACAACAGACTCACACACACACTCACAGACACAACAACATACAACAATGCCAGGTGGATTAAACCTGGCAACCACCTACAGGGCCATCGTCCCAGGACCTGAGAACCCCATTGTCGAAACTGAACCTTAAGTGTCCTTTTCACAGCAGTGCGCTGTCCTTGCGCCTGCATGGACGTATCCATATCGGCTTCCGGGTTTTTCCACCTCCCGAGAACAACAGATTGGCTCCAACTGAGTCAGAACATATTAAAGTGCATCAAAACTGCAATATATTCCCTCAGGAAACATAGTACCCAGTACTAAGATAACTTCAGAAAGCGAGAAAAATAGATTATAAAATATAAGCAACTCAAAAAGCATGTGGCAAAATAAAGTAAATGTAAAGTACAAGCAAGCGGTGTCACACATATACATACACACATACATACACCTATATATATATATGCATATACACACACACACACACGCGCATAAACATGTATACCATCATGGATGTATAGGTAAGGAATAACAGTAACCAACCAAGAAATAAGTAGATCAGCAGCTAGGTCAAATAACAAAGAAGTAAACCACCGTGTAAAAATATATATCTATTAGAACATGATAACTAAATGTAAAGGGGAGACAAAATAATTTGAGTGTCGATGTAACAAAATAAAACAGAATGAACAATATTGCGGGTTGAAAGTGGATCCAATGAGTGTACACACAGATGTGATATTCACGGTCAGGCCTGGAGTTAGAGTTATGTTAGCATGGTTGATCGTGATAAAGCAGGCGTTGATTATTAAGGTTGGTGTCAGCAGTGTGGCATCCAGACATGGCTGCAGTCAGCCAAGCTAGCGCCACCCTGCCATGCACTGTGGGGTAGTCACACCGTATCAAATAAAGTTTCAATAAAGTCATACCGACTGAGAATACTCTTTTGCATGTTCTTGGCTGCGTTGATTGTGGGACTTGACAAAATCTTGGGCGTCTTTGAGAGATGTGAGTCGCCGTCTCTTTCCATCCTCGGTTGAAACCATTAGCTTAGCCGGATAGTGGAGTGCTGGTTTGAGGCCCAGATTGTAGGGATCCCTCATGACGTCACGGTACACGGCCCGCTGTTCCAGTATTTCGGGGCAGTAGTCTTCGAAGATGTGTATCGGTGAGTCCTTGTACCTTAGTTTGCCTCTGCGTTTCCGAGCCTCCCGCACCACCAGCTCCCTCGTCTGGAATCGGTGGAAGCATATCACGATAGCCCGCGGCCTCTCACCGGGGCCTGGCTTTGCTGTTAGCGAGCGGTGGGCACGGTCCAGCTCCGGGGTCGACGACAGCGTGTGTTCACCCAGGACCTCGACCAGCAGTTGAGAGAAGAACGTTGTTGGATGTGGACCTTCAATGTTTTCAGGTACGCCAACAATTCGTATGTTGTTTCGACGACTTCTGCTCTCCAAGTCTATTAGCTTAGCTTTTAGCCTCGCGTTCTCCTCGGTTACGCATGTTAGCTTGGTGTTTATAGCCAGCATATCTCGGCTGGTCGTGTCGGCAAAGAGTTCTAGTGAGGAGAGGCGCTTCTGGTTTTCCAGAAGTGTGGTCTGTATACAATCCAGCGTGTTGTTGAGTTTGGAAAAGGCGCAGTTAAACTCCGACGAGAGAGAAGTCTTGTGGTCCGCTAGCATTGTAGTTAGCGTAGCCATGATGGTACTTGCCGCCAAGTCCTCCTTCCTTTGCTCCTCCTTTTTGGATCTGTTAGACATTTTCTCATTCAGCGCGAAAAAAGTATTAGTACTATTAAAACGTTAGTAGCAGTTACTGCATTCAGTCGAGCTGTACAGAATGGTAGGAATGAAATTTGCGGGAGCGTGGAAAAGTGCGACTACTCCATCTTGTCGCCAAACCGGAAGTCCTTATAATTTATTTTTATTTTTTTTGTCCTATCCAGCTTCTGAATAAAATTTAAAACAAATTTCACATCCATATTGACTAAATAGTACAATAACGAAGGAAAATCAGAGGCCCATAATTAAGTATTTGAATCTATTAACTGCTCATTAAGTTGGAACAGAACATGTGTTGATGGTTGATTATATGACCGAAATAAACTTATTTCATTCATTCATGTTTAACTAAACTAAAAAAAATTAAAAAGCGTCTCAATTGAAAACTAGTATTTGTTGGTAAAAACATACATACATACATACATACATATATATATTTATACAGTGGTACTGTACCTCACATTGCTTTCCATGACCAAGCTCGTAACATGGAATACACTTATCTTAAAGCAGACCCCTGCCCATTGAAAATAATTTACACTAATTTTATCCGTGCTTGGCTCTTCAGAACAACACAATTTGACATGACTTTTAAAAAGAAAAACAAACCTTTAGATGAGAAATATTGTTTTAAAATAGTAATACAAACTACTACAGTGCAGTAGTTTTATGAACCGGAACAGGGTAGGTAGGTTATGAAAAATTCCCACGGCCACCACTCCAATGAACGCATCACCTATATTTTGTAATACAGTTACATTTATGTAATATGTTTACTTTTCCAGCAGACTGTAGAGAACTTTGGAACCCTTTTCAGTTTTTCTGTTTGGTATTTTCCCATCTCATTAGATCCACAATGTACGAGGCAAGCTAACGAAGAGGGAAGGCTGTAAGCGGCAAGAACTGGCGGATGGATATTCCAAGGTACGTTATCTACTACAGTCAGTGTTGTGGTAGAGAAGAGTTGACGATGTGCTGGGAGAGTTACTAGGCAGGAGCGGACATGAAATATCCAGAGCACAGAGAGATCCCTAGACACAGGAAGTAGCTTTGGGCGTGTACATATATAAAGGCTGTCAATGTTAACGCATTAACGCATGTGATTAATTAAAAAAATTACCGCGTTACCATAAATTAATGATGATTAATCACAGTGTATGTTTTGACCGGCGCACATTATGCACAGGCAATGATCACGTCACACACCAGTTAGAGCGATGTGTTATGTACCCAGTTTCGCTTCAAAACAAACCTTGATGGATCTTTAGATAAAACTGAGGTAATTAGTTAGTATGGCAACAACAAACCTTTTATCATCGACACACAAATAAACTGGAAATTGTGATGTGTCATGTTGTATGCATGCACGTTTGAAAGAAACTCAAACTCAACTCAACTCAACATTAAGAGTAAAATGACATTTTAAAGGGAAACATGAACGTGAGGATGGCGTCGCTGGCATTAATGCTAGTTGAATGGGCTTGCCAAACGTCCCTTGAAACACGGAATCATCCCGTATTTAGAAACACAATTATGTGTTCCGTATTGCGCTGTCAAAAGATGCATTTTGTCCAGTATTTTTATTAAGTAAGTGGTTTTCGTGTTCCTGGGTTGGCGCCAATGTTTCTTCTAATAGTTCATGTGCGTGAGCAAACACAAAAACTCCCTAAGCATTCAGTGGAGCACATGTGAGCAACATCACACGTGGCAATACCAGCAGCACACCTGTCTCAAACCAATCTTTTATAATAACACTCAAATGAGAGGAGTCATTTTCATGAGATTATTTTGTAATATTAGTGATTTGGCCCACTTGTAATGAAAATAAAAGAAATCTTGTTTTTCATAAGCTATGGATTAGTATTGTACAATATGTCTGGGTAGGGGTCCTGCTTTGGAAATCATTTGTACCCCTTCCAGAGATCACATTTAGTTCCCCTTAAACATCCTCATGTTGCACAATGAAATGTAAGCATAGGATGAAGTGTGCATTCCTGTAACTTTCTCTAGTAACAGCATTCCATGATTAATATCAATAAATGAACATTAATAATAAATGACAGTAGAATAAGCACACGTATGACTGAGGAGTCATAGTGTAACTTTGTGTGGTATTTGAGTTGTCCGACTTTTTGTGTGGCCGTAAACGCACCAGGGGTTTAGTGGTATGCGTGTTGGTGACAGATGACAAGTTGGTTTTGACCTGGTTTGTACGGCAGAAAATGACTAGTTTTTCGAGATAGAAGTTTTTTACTCATGTTTTTGGTGTGGTTATGGCCGAATATAAACAGTTTTGTTCAATAAAGTGATCAATATAATTCCTGTCCTCGAAGCATCTCGATGGACGTTATAATAATTGAACAGTGTTGAATTGAACGGTGTTGACTAACACCGTTAGGGCCGCTTGTTGTCACTGTCACTCAGAGGTGCATTGCAAAATTACACAGAATAAATGTGTTTATTTTGTTTAGAATTCAGATGGGATTTGATTTGGTGTGCAGCATATATTTGCTGTGCGCAGAGGACGCTTGAGCAGTGCTCAATTGCGCAGGCGCGCACCTTAGAGGGAACGTTGGTTGGCGCGCCCTGTAAAAGTAAAAGCTAAATTAATTGACATGACAGTTTCACTACAGTAGACAAGACGCACCGAGCAGGCATCTTGTCTATGCAGCAGGTACCTAAAGTAAGTGTATAAAAGTTCAAATAGAAGTGTTCTGTTGTCTACGGTTGTAATAAGCGCAATATTTATGTGAGCGTGTTTGTTTAGTCACTGAGTGCGGTTGGTCCGAGGTCGATCACACGTCGTCAGTCAATGAGGATATTTCAGTAGGAGAAGAGAGGTAGGTGGCTTCAACTATTAGTGGTGTGTCATTTGTTCCGCATTAATGAGCTATGAGTGTGTGTGATGCTTTTATTTATAGACAAATTACACAATGTAGCATAAAGACAATAATCTCATTGAGAGGGCATCTCTTTCATAAATAAATGAAAATGTTACCAGTGACATTAGTGAAGCAAATACCTCACCTCTCTTTTCAGAAGAGACGATAAGAAAGCGGCTTAAAGATGGTCTGTGAAACAAAATCTATGCGAAATGTTGACCAAAGCACCACTATTACATGCTATGTAGACCACAAGGAAGTGTTTTAAATTTAGAGAATACATCATAATATGACGCCTTTAAGACCCGGCGGGTACACTACAGTCGTCCCTTGCTACATAGTGCTTCAAAGATCGTGGCTTCACCACATTGTGGATTTTTTTTAAAGGATTTTCTACATATTTTTAAATTCAATTAAGTAATATGTGTCTTATTCATGTCTTATATGTATCACGGTGCAGTATTGTCTTGTTTTCTGTTCCTGTGTTATGTTGTGGAGCGCCATTATTGCTAACAACACTGCTCTCAGCAAAGTAGACATGAACTTTGTTGATTCAAGATGCGCAAAACCTTCAACATCAATAACATCGCTTCGACGTGATCTCTGGGGATTGACAAAGCAGACACGCAATGCTAACACAAAATAAAAGTAAAAAAAATGAAAGTACCAATGATTGTCACACACACACAAGGTGTGGCAAAATTATTCTCTGCATTTGACCCATCACCCTTGACCACCCCCTGGGAGGTGAGGAGAGCAATGAGCAGCAGTGGTGGCCGCGCCCGGGAATCATTTTTGGTGATTTAACCCCCAATTCCAACCCTTGATGCTGAGTGCCAAACATGGAGGTTATGGGTCCCATTTTTATAGTCTTTGGTATGACTCGGTCGGAGTTTGAACTCACGACCTACCGATTTCAGGGCGGACACTCTAACCACTAGGCCATTGAGTAGGGTAAATGCTAACATCAATTCTAATAGAGGCATCTGTGACTGTCAAGTTGACCAGGTTTTTGCAGAACCACACAAGCCCGTGGTTTCAGCACTTAAAGCCCAGTTATAACAGAGAGAAATCCCCTAGGATGTGACAAAGTATTTCCACGTCGCAGCTGTGTTTAGTGGTTGGATAACGACCATAGCAGTGACACTTGGAAGATCCTCCGGGCTACTGTAATCTACAGTCGAAGAAACTCAAAGCCTCTATGTTGGGTGAGATGAGAGTAAAGGTGAGTATATGGGTGTTATTGCACGTTTAGAGGGCTCTAATTATGTAAAAAAAAATGCTCTAAATATGAAAATATTTGATTTATTTTTAACAATCCTACTTTGTGGGTATCCGTGTACTAAATTGTAAATACAGTTCATATATTCTACATACTCACCCTGCTTATTATCTTTGATTAAATGTTGTATAATATACAATTAAAAACCTTGTTGTCTCCCCTTACTTGTGCCATGGACAGACGACATATATCACAAATATGAAGTAAGTGTATTTTATGCAAAACTGCCACATGATGAATTCAGACAGATGTATGAAATAAATTAAATTGTCATTTAGCTTGTTGCTGTGTGTGATCCACATCAGGGCTAATGAAACTGAAGATTACTATGTGCATAGTGTACAGTAAATGCTGAACTGCTCATACATGATAGAGGTGAAATAGAACCTTCAGGTGTGATTGAGAAGATTGGACATCTCCATCCAGGACAGATCCCACTGTACCTCTGTCACATCCTGCTTGGTGGCCGGAAGCGCCGCCTCAGGAGATTCCTCGTTAGAAGGTGACCAACAGCTCTGGGTGTAGAGCATCTTGTACCTTTGCAACAATCAACAAAAGGGTCAGTGATTCCTCAAATGACGGACAGGATTTTTATGTACTGTATATCAGGTGTCTAATGTTTCTAGTGAAGGTTGCATACAAAAACATTGAAGGATGAAAATGGCTGCCAGAAGGTCGCCTTGGCTGGCAAGTCCTCGGTGTGCCTTCCAAAATAATTGTAAAGCCATCACAGAATATAAAAGTCTATTTCTTATACTGACTTCGTATTCACATGGAAAACAGGGATCCATTTTTAATGCTAATCAAAAGTTTCCTGGGTAGTGGCCGTGCAAAACTGCAATTGACTTGCTTATACACTACTGCTCTTGCTTCTGGCCAGGCGACGTGAAGACTAATCCTGGACCCGAGAAAGTGAACAACGTGGCCTACATACAGCTAGCTACACAGCTAAACCATGCTTACGCCATCTTTGCCTGGGTCTGGCAGGGCGCTGACTTCATCAATGTCAGTCTGGTTTTGATGATGAGGCTATGGCTTTGACTTCCTTGAATCGGTGCCCAACCAACTTGAATACAAATGGCCGGGCAGTTGTGACTCCGGGATCAACATGCTCAACTTTTGCAGAAACTACATCATACTACAAAGCTGTTTTCGCTGACCCGAGACACTTCTGTCGGGACTGGGGACACCCAGCCATCTGTCAATGCGGCGGCACGTCGAGACAACGATAGGAACTCTACAACAGGTAAGTGCCTCTCAATCGCCCACATTCTTGCCACTGTTGACGTGGCTTCTTTGCCGAGGTCTTAAGGACAACACCAGATATGAAGTCGGAGTCCAGGAAGGAGAAGGCAGATGAAGATTCCTGGAAGCAGACACCTCATTGCATATTCATACATTGTGATATATATTGTAAGAGCACGAGGGGAAGGGCGCGTCCGGATAGCCCTGTGTAAGTTGCCGTGTTGAATGCTACTAGGGACAGATAGCGCTCAGACAAATTGTATTAGAATTGTATGAAAAAGGAATAAATACTTCTCATTTTAAAGGGGAACATTATCACAATTTCAGAAGGGTTAAAACCATTAAAAATCAGTTCCCAGTGGCTTATTTTATTTTTCGAAGTTTTTTTCAAAATTTTCCCCATCACGCAATATCCCTAAAAAAAGCTTCAAAGTGCCTGATTTTAACCATCGTTATATGCACCCGTCCATTTTCCTGTGACGTCACATAGTGATGCCGATACAAACAAACATGGCGGATAGAACAGCAAGCTATAGCGACATTAGCTCGGATTCAGACTCAGATATCAGCGGCTTAAGCGATTCAACAGATTACGCATGTATTGAAACGGATGGTTGTAGCGAAAACGAAATTGAAGAAGAAACTGAAGCTATTGAGCCATATCGGTTTGAACCGTATGCAAGCGAAACCGACGAAAACGACACGACAGCCAGCGACACGGGAGAAAGCGAGGATGAATTTGGCAATCGCCTTCTAACCAACGATTGGTATGTGTTTGTTTGGCATTAAAGGAAACTAACAACTATGAACTAGGTTTACAGCATATGAAATACATTTGGCAACAACATGCACTTTGAGAGTGCAGACAGCCCAGTTTTCATCAAGTAATATATTCTGTAGACATACCCTCATCCGCTCTCTTTTCCTGGGGGTCTGGCGGCAGATTTCTTTGACTTTATCGTTGGAAATGCATCTGCTTTGAGTGTCGCAGGATATCCACACATTCTTGCCATCTCTGTCGTAGCATAGCTTTCGTCGGTAAAGTGTGCGGAACAAACGTCCAATTTCTTGCCACTTTCGCATCTTTGGGCCACTGGTGCAACTTGAATCCGTGTCCCTGTTCGTGTTGTTACACCCTCCGACAACACACCGACGAGGCATGATGTCTCCAAGGTACGGAAAACAGTCGAAAAAACGGAAAATAACAGAGCTGATTTGACTCGGTGTTTGAGAAAATGGCGGATTGCTTCCCGATGAGACGTCACGTTGTGACGTCATCGCTCCGAGAGCGAATAATAGAAAGGCGTTTAATTCGCCAAAATTCACCCATTTATATTATTATTATTATTATTAATTTTTATTTTATTTTATTATTATATATATATATATATATAATTTTTTTTATATATATCTGTCTGTCTCTGGCCGCGTATGTGTGTGTGTGTGTGTGAGAATGTGTCTGTATTTGTCGTCTTGTTACATAATTGCGCCATTTGTCCCTCGTTAGTGGGACCTGAGTGGGGTGGGAGGGTGGGTGGGTGGCTTGGGTTTTAAGGGAAAGGGTGTGAATCGTTTACTAACTTTAAAATTGTACTGTTTTGACTTGCACTTTTTTTCTGTCTGTTTGAAAATGCCAATAAAAAAAGTTGGAAAAAAAAAAAAATTCACCCATTTAGAGTTCGGAAATCGGTTAAAATAATATATGGTCTTTTTTCTGCAACATCAAGGTATATATTGACGCTTACATAGGTCTGGTGATAATGTTCCCCTTTAAGTTTATGCGTCGTGTCCTCTTTGAATATCTTCTGGCTCCAGATTAAACGAATACGTCGACAATGCCTACCCACAACCACAAAGGAACATAGCGATCATTAAACGTAAATGCAAACTTTTTAAGACACTAAATAATGCTTGTGTCCTATGGGACTGCAAAGCTAAATCAAGGCGATCTCCTTTTTGGACATTTTAACTTGAGAAGCATTACACCTAAGTGTGACCAAGTGCACCATTTACTGAATGAATCTAATTTGGATATTATTTGCATCTCTAAGACAAATTACATTCAAATTATCCTGTGGCTGGTCTCAATGTCCATCCATCCATCCATCTTCTTCCGCTTATCTGAGGTTGGTTGCGGGGGCAGCGGCCTAAGAAGTGAAGCCCAGACTTCCTTTTCCCCAGCCACTTCGTCTAGCTCCTCCCGGGGCATCCCAAGGCATTCTGAGGCCAGCCGGGAGACATAGTCTTCCCAACATGTACTGGGTCTTCCCAGTGGCCTCTTACCGGTCGAACATGCCCTAAACACCCCCTGAACCACCTCATCTGGCTCCTCTCGATTTGTAGGAGACAGCTTTATGTTACTTTTTTGGAAAATGTCAAGCTTGACATTGATGCTGGTAGTGTTGTTAAGGCATTCGACACTAATAATCACACAACTTTATGAACAAACTGTCCAATTGTTTTCTGTCGAGGAATTCATTGAACTGGCTGGAATCATATTCAGTGTCAATAAAGCTATGTTTTTGTGTACAAAATGTAAAAGCCTCTTCATCTTACAATAACTTTGGTGTGCTTCAGGCTCAAGGTTCGATCTCGGGCCCGCTATTATTTAGTGTGTATACCAATGACCTCACACAAATTTGTCCATCTAATGTACTTTGCAAAGCTGCACTGCGCCTATCAGCTGCTATGTCGGAGGTATCAAGGTGGCAGCAACGCTGTCATGTTTACCTTAATGTGTGCAAGCCAGTGTGTATGTTCTTCTGTAAAAAAAACAAAACAAGTATAGATACCGATCCAGATGTATCTGTACTTGGAACCAAACTTAGGGTAGTTCATGATTTTAAGTATTTAGGAGTTGTACTAGATTTACAGTTATCCTTTAAGCAGCAGGTTAAAAAAATCTATCACAGCACTTGGATTAAAAAAAAGGTGAGAAACACTATCAAATTCAACAAAGAATTCATAGTAAAGTACACAGGTGGTGTCGTTGTGGCTCTTCCCTACCCTAGTACCGCTACGCTTATTTACAAGAGTCTTCAATAAAGAAGTTGTCACAATGCGATGTGGAAGACGCAGGAGGTTGTTGTGATTTTTAGGATGCGGGTGAACTAGGTAGGAGCGTGAGGTAAAAAGAGGGATTTATTGATAAACGAAGAAAACGCTGGAGCAGCGACAAATGCTCTGCCCGGACAGACTATGAAGAAAATACAATAAAAAAGAAAATTGCTGAAACCCAGCAAAGCACTCACGGGAAATGTGGAGCTTACGGCGTCCACAAAGTAGTGCGTATTAGTTTTAGCATCAAAAAGCTCCTCTGTAGTCCAATGAAACGATAACATAATCACTGTCCCGACAACGAAGGTAGAAAAAGGATCAACCTAAATAGTCTTAATTGCAAACAGAAAACAGGTGAGAGGAAATGCTCTGGGACAGAAGTAAAGCAGCCACGGGAAAACTAACCTGACTCTCGCCACATCCTTGTAGTTCGCTGAGCTCCACACAAGGATCTGGGAGTTCTCAATAGGAGATGTATTTCAGAAGGCGAGGCCTTGTAAAAAAGAATCATTGTATGTGATAGGATAAACCACTTGTCCGTTATCTTGAATGACGTGCTACTTCAACCACTCACATCGAAATCAACCCGTGACGCTGAGGAGAGCGACGCTGGGAAATCCAAACCCGGTCGGAAGAAGAGCCAAAACATCCTTGCCACCAATAAATGCCTTCAAAACCGTTCTCTGTTCATCTTTTAAAGAATGAATATTCGATAGATTCGACAAAACAGTTGCAATAGCAGAATCAATGTTGGTTCTTCCTACTCCTTTTCGGGCATGATGTAAAATGAAATGATATGAAATTGTGTGATGTATTATACTGTAAGTGTGTTCATGTTCGAAATAAACTAAAGAAAGAAAGAATGTCAGCACACGACGCAGCTAGGGCTGCGTGCCGCCATTGTCGCTTCGGTGCTACGTCACATCTATGAAATCCCGCCCGGCGATCCTGATTGGTTCACTATTTTTTGCTATTTGGAAGGAGTTTGTAATGCCTTCGAGCCCAGATCCTTGTGTGGAGCTCAGCGAACTACAAGGGTTTGGCGAGAGTCAGGTTACAGGAAAACACCAACAAAACCGGAAGAGCCGCCAAAATAAAAGCACAGGACAGGAATTACGACAAAACACCGGAGAACACAAATAAAACCTGACATAAAGGCACGGCCTGGTGTAACCAGCCATGACAGAAGTAATGGTATATGTTCATTAATCCATTTTATTTCTTATTTATATGTGTTTGACATTGTTTTTGCATGTAAAACTGTCTTTGAATTAATCTCTACAAAAATGTTACTTTTCAAATTATTTCAAAGGCCAATAAAAATAGCCCTCCAGGCCGTACTTTGGGCATCCGGGTTTTATACCCATTATATTGTTCTGATTAGAAGTGATTGTGTCTTTCAAAGGCTACCTACCGGAAGTAATGAATAAGCCAGATAGCTGCCAGGATGACGATGATAAGAATGCATGAACCGATCCAATATCCTGTTGAGTAGAAGCACTCATGTTTGTTCACATATGCGCGAGGGTGAAGCATTGTGGTGCAAACTACATGAGCCAAGATAAAGATCAACGTTATTAGTTTACCAGGACTGACGTCAGCTGAAAAGTCCGCAGATAACGAGTGGCCTAAAACATATAACAAAGTTAACTTTCAATGACTGACGTCTGACGAGAAGAAAAAGACAATGTACTTGTATGTCTTACCTCCTACTGATAACCAGCTCTCTGGGCTCTCCAGCTTCCTGTCCTGAGAAGCACACTTGTAGGAGCCTTGGTGCGCTTCTGTTACGTTCTTTAAGGTTAGTTTTATATCCCTACCAGGGCTGGAAGAACTGAGAGTGCTTATTTCAATGCCATTCCTAAAAAAGGTGCTTTTAGTGTGGTTGCCTCTCCAGTAGTGACAGGATAAAACCACACTACTTCCCTGTGGTACGGCAAAGGCGGGAGTCCTCATGATGACCGGACCAGCTGTGGGACAAAGACATGATGAAAGATGTCAGTACGATGCTACGTGTTATGCTGTGTTCATTTCTTTCAAAGACTCACAGCTAATGGTGATGTGGAGGGCGTTGCTGCGGCCTTCAGCACCCTCGCACCAGTACAGCCCAGCATGCTTCCGCGCAGCAGAGATGACACAGGTGCCAGATCTCACTGGACTAACAGAGCCCCCAAGTGGTGAACATGCAGCAGTGTTGGAGTCATAGGTCCTTGTTCCATAGCTGGGAGAGGTTTGCTTCAGCACCCACGCCGAAGAGTTTGTCAGGGGCTCAGGGCATTGGACAGTGAAGGTGTCTCCAATGAACATGTGCCGTGTGCTGGGAGTCAGAGTCAGTGAGGGAAGAGGTAGATCTGAGGCACAAGATAATTGAAAAAAACAGAACCATCAATCACAGTCAAATGCTCTAGAATGAGGTTCTTAGGTCAGTATTAGGGGCGTGACGATACACGATGTTGGGTTCACAAAACGAGACCAGATTGTAACATAAATTTTAGGCAAGGACCCGTGAAGATTGGTGGATTTGTGCAATTCCAAGTGTGTGTGTGTGTGTGTGTGTGTGTGTTCTTGTATTTCTACAATACCTTCCATATGAGGACCGTTGAACAAGTTAGGACCGAAATCATGGTCCCAATACTTAAAACCATTGCATCTAATAGAGCAGTGTTTTTCAACCACTGTGCCGCGGCACACTAGTGTGCCGTGAGATACAGTCTTGTGTGCCGAGGAAAATTATCTAATTTCACCTATTTGGGTTAAAAATATTTTTTGCAAGCCAGTAATTATAGTCTGCAAATGATGTGTTGTTGTTGAGTGTCTGTACTGTGTCAGATTTTGTTGGTGACGAACCCCAAGATGCAGAGATGACGGCAGGTATTGAGCGAGAAAACATGATTTAATTTAGCACTATAGCAAAAAAACAAACAAAAGGGTAACAACAAAAGGCGCGCACAAGGCGGAGAACAAACTTGGCTATGAACTAAAATAGCACAAATAATAACTTGGATTTATATAGCGCTTTTCTAAGTACCCAAAGTCGCTTTACATGTAGAACCCATCATTCGTTCACACCTGGTGGTGGTAAACTACTTTCATAGCCACAGTTGCCCTGGGGTAGACTGACGGAAGCGTGGCTGCAATTTGTGCCAACGGCCCCTGCGACCACCACCTATCATTCATCATTCAATTCACCGGTGTGAGTGGCACCGGGGGCAAAGGGTGAAGTGTCCCGCCCAAGGACACAACGGCAGCGATTTTTGGATGGCAAGAGGCGGGGAGCGAACCTGCAACCCTCAGGTTTCTGGCACAGTTGCTCTACCCACTACGCCATGCCGCCCCAAATGCTAACTGTGGACAAGAAACAAAAACACTTACTGTGACACGAAGGAACTATGACATGAGCAGAGTAAACAAAAGTAGACAAGAGCTACAACGACAAGTATTATGACAGGTAGTAGTGACAATGACAATAATCCAGCACTGACTGGAGGGGAAGGCAGGTTTAAATAGCAGCTGGCTGATTGACACCAGGTGTGGCCAGGTGCCAATCAGCCACAGCTGAGGGGAAGCAGCACTCAGGGAGACAATCAGGAAATGAAGACAAAATAAAAGCGCTGACAGAAAACTAAGACAAACGCAGAGGAAAAACTAAAACACAGTCAAACTGTCAGGGACAAGCCTGACATACTGTCTACAGCTCAGCAGAGTAACTATGTTATACTCTTTCGTATCAATAGGTGGCAGCAGGTAGCTAATTGCTTTGTAGACATCGGAAACAGCGGGAGGCAGCGTGCAGGTAAAAAGGTGTCTAATGCTTAAACCAAAAATAAACAAAAGGTGAGTGCCCCTAAGAAAAGGTATTGAAGCTTAGGGAAGGCTATGCAGAACGAAACTAAAACTGAACTGGCTACTAAATAAACAAAAACAGAATGCTGGACGACAGCAAAGACTTACTGTGGAGCAAAGACGGCGTCCACATGACATGACGATCAACAATGTCCCCACAAAGAATGATAAAAAAACCCTGAAATATTCTTGATTGCTAAAACAAAGTAGATGTGGGAAATATCGCTCAAAGGAAGACATGAAACTGCTACAGGAAAATACCAAAAACAGAGAAGAAAAACACCAAAATATGAGCACAAGACAAGAACTAAAACACTACACACAGGAAAACACCAAAAAACTCAAAATAAGTCACGGTGTGATGTGACAGGTCGTGAGACAAAAGCTATAGTGATGCATGGTTGGTTATGGTTTACATGCATATCCAACCATTGTGACAACAACTTTTTACTGTCAACTGAGCTTTGTTTTTTAATGATTTCTGCTGGTGGTGTGCCTCCGGATTTTTTCGAAGGAAAAAATGTGCTTTGGCTCAAAAAAGGTTGAAAAACACTGTAATAGAGAATGTCTCATTTGCACCCCTGGTGGTGAAATCCATCAAAATTAGGGTTGTCCCAAGAAGGAGGGATTTTTCAAACTGACTGTTTGTTTGTTTTAAAAGTGCTCTCCCTCTGGTCAACATATGAAATAACAAGTGTGGGTAAGAAATTGAAATGCGCCCCCTTTGGCCAAAATGTTTTGAATAAAATAAATATATATATATATAGAGACATACTGTACTAGAAAATGTTCATAACCATTACAATCCCGCTGATAGTCCCTCCCAGTCTCCTCTTCTTTGGAAGTGCACAAAATCGCGCACGAGAGCTATACGTGCACGCGCATAGGTTGTTGACAATCTGAAGTTGCATCGAAAGATCCCCTAGTTCATATTTTGTTGCTGAATTTTTGTTTTTGTTTTTTACACTAATTATGAAATACTCAATCATGTTGCTAAGCTGTAATATCGCCATATACAGTATTATACATCAGTGGTGTGCCGTCAGGGCCAGCAAGGCCTTCTCTGCTGGCCTAACATAACCAGAAATCATGATCATAATTAAAGATAAAAGTAATTTTGTATTTACTTTCTCTAAATATCTAAAATCATTCATATTCTATTCATGTCATATTATGGTCCTTCCAGCGCTGTTGTTTTTAGGTTATACAGTTTTTATCCAATCAGAATTCAGCTAGCTTATGTTGTCATGCTGTACCAAATCTGCCCGAAGCCTTCAGAATCAACAATGCTGGCATATGTGCACTGTAAGTGAACGGGGACATACAGTTGACAGACAGTTGCGATAGCCAATCAGATCACGACTTGTTGTCAGTAAGGCCTTCTAGATGGCCTAAGGCAGATATATATATTGTGATGTTATGAGCTAGGTAACATAAGAACTCCATTACCCAGCATGCCACAGATGTGACGCGCATGCACAGTAGCTGCGTTTAGCCTGTTTAGGCAGTGGGATGTTTTTGATGAGCACCTTGTGGAGTAAACTTTAAGAACTCAGTCAACACGCCTCGTCTGCATCTTTTATGATTAGACAAGACAACACATATATTTGCAAGGCCATTTTCAAGAAGGATATTTAAAGAGAAACTACATCTGGTGAGACAATGTCGGCCAACCCCGGAAGCTCGAATGGGTGCTACAAATTGTGGGTTCCGATATTTTATTTCTTAATTTTTTCCAGTTTAATATGTTTTTGCAATTTAAATTTTGACAGTACTACATAAGAAATGCCTTAATTGCTGATGCGGATTTATTGATTTTCAAATGCGCCAGAAAATAACCCGTTATGTACACTGTTGGTGGTGATTCAATGCCCAGTAGTGTGCAAATGTGTTCCTGTATAGTATTTCTCCAGCAATGGTCATGTGGTGACATAAACCATGGTATTTTGAGAGGTAATTATTGAAGTCGGACATCACTGAAGGCCTACATGGGAGACGCACGGCCCGCCACTGTTATACAAAGATTTAGCTAAAATCTAAATGCAAAAACCACAAACTATGTTTCTGCTTACAATACACGAAACAGCGGTAACACGCGTCGCCACGCAAAAGGATACACACAAAATGTAGGAAAATTTAACTTTAGATGACCTGTCTAGAAGGAAAACAGCCACTTTGTCAAGACGTGGACTTTTACGCAGCTCGCTGCGAGGATTGTTTTCCCGGAATGCAAACGGACTATATCGGACATCGGTAGAAGGTAGGAACATTTTTAATTGCTACTCAAAAAAGGGTACAAACAAAAAGCGCTCACAGCGGAGGCCCAACTTGGCTAAGGAAACAAAAACTAACACTTAGGCAGAAACTATGGACATGAAACAAAACTTACTTGGCAGAGCATGAATCAATGGCATGAGCAGAGCAAAATCAGAGTAATGTCGCCAGGACGACTAACTGGCAAAAGAGGCTTAAATAATAATGTCATGATTAGAGCCAGGTGCGTGAGTCACATGAGGACAGGTGAAACTAATCGGTCGTGATGGTGACCAAACAAGGGAGCAAAAAAACAGGAACTAGTGGAGTCTTAAACAAACAGAACATAACTAAACAAAACGTGATCCACACCACAGATCATAACACACTTACAGGTACAAAGTTAGTCCAAGACTGGCCCGCAATGCCCTGCTTCTTGAATATGCTGGACCAATATTTATTTGAATTTTAGCTCTACTTTGTTTGTTTTTTTAGATGTACAGCGTCTTTCTTTTCTTCCTCTGTTTTGCTCTTTTGTTTTTTTTAGCACTATGTTCTGTAACGGCAACCACAGGTACTGCGATCTTTCCAGGTGGGTGTTCGGCAGCCCATGTTTTACGGCAAACAAGTTCTCAACGTGCACGCGCTTTACTATATATCGCGTGAGCCAATTAGGAGGCTCCTTTGTGGGCTCTGCTCACCCCTTTCTCTAAATCCTGTGGTTGGATCTGGAGGGATTGAATGCCAGAAAGACCAACGAGTTTGTCTTCCTGGATTTTATTTACTAAAATTCTTAATTATAAGGCACAGACAGCAACGCAGACGTACAATTTTTTCAGAAATGATTTCTCTTACGATATACTGTGTGATGCTAATATTATTATTTTTTTTAGTTAAAGAATATAACTTAGGTACCCCAGCTTTAAAGTATTAAAAATAAGTCATATATTAATATTGTTTACTTTCAATGCTTAAGCAACTTCAGATCTATCCGTTGACAAAGTATTAAATGTATCTTATGTTTTATGCCCTTTTTGTCAAATAAAACCCTGTTTGAATGGCAAAAATATGCAAAATTTTCCAACAAAAAAATGTTCTAAATAAAATATTTGATGTGGAGTAATTGGAGCCCTAAATACGTAAATTATTTATAACATAATTGTGTTTTATTCATTATTACTTTTTGAACAATGACAGTTAAAAAAAAAAATCTGACTTCCAAAATGGCCCACTCAAAAAAGTTTAAAAAATAAGTCATATATCAATATTTTTACTTTCAACGCTTAAATCTCAAGATCATCTGCAGCTCTGTCGATTTTAAGTTTTATTATTTTGTTATGTTTTCTGCCCTTTTTGTCAAAGAAAACCTTGTTTTATTTATATGGCAAACACACAAAATATGTAATATTTCTCCCCCCAAAAAATTTCAGAGTGGAATATTTGATTCAAAGTATATATATATACTTATACAGGTTAATAATTCATACCAACATTGATTTTAATTCATTATTATTTTTTAAGAAATTACAGTTTTAACATAAAAAAACTGCCATGATGGCAGTCATGTGTCATTAGTTTCATTATTGCAACATTTTCTCATTACATTACACCTGTTTGCTATTTCATTCCACTTCTGAGGGTTTTTTTCTTAACAGTATTTTACTAATTTAATTAAACTCAACTAAACATTTTTTTTTTACCCATTTTTGCTGCATTTGTTTGAATTGATTTTCAAGGCTTCACTGGCCAATAAAAAACAAGCTGCCGGCCGCAAATGCCCACAAGCCGCACTTTAGACACTCCTGCTTGAGGTAATTAAGTATTAATGAAGACGAACACATATTCAAACAAGCACAACATTTCATAATAGTAAAAACTCAAAATTATTATATTTGCAAAAGAAAACCTGTAAATTACACCAACAGGAATTTTACGAGAATATTCACAAATTTTGACTAAAAGACGGCTATGAAAATGTGTAACTTTATAACAATGAATTTATAATATTACAATATATATAAATCCATATAAGGAGATAACTGCATTTATGCATTAAAGGACTGTGCAATATTATAGCAACAGTCTACCAAGTCAAATTGCTTGTGACAGCATACTTGGCCATTAAATCTGATTCTGATAAGAATGTCTTAATGTTAAAATATGTCAATATGACGTGGGGCAGTTACAACAAGTACAGCAAATGTTTATTGAATTCATACCTTTCTGACAATGCCAATTAAAGGCATTGTGAAACTCTTTGTAAAGTGGTAAAGTGCATATACAGCACATAATACATGCACATCTATATATAAAAAAATTAGGAAATGTATGATTGCTCTGCAATGTGCTACTTAGCTTTAATATATATGGTCGCCGACAAACACGCAAGAACAACTTAACACTCCAAACATATCAAATGCAAAAGAAAATGTTGCAAAGGTCAAACATACCAACAAACCCCTGAAACAACTGAATGGGAGAAACATTGTCAGTTGACAGACAAATAACAGCGTGCCAGGCTATACCAGAGGCGTCACACCTGAGGGATGACCGTCTTTAAGACATGTACGGGATGCCTAGAAAAAATTTGGCTGACTTTTGAAGAGACGGAATGAAAAGGTAATCTTTTTTTTATATTTTGCAATTTTATAGAGTAACCAATTAAATTGTCAACAGCAGAAAATAGATACCACATATCCATACCCTTAACTGGTATCCTGGAAGTTGGGCAAACTTCTATCGAGAACTTGCAGCATTTTTCTCATGCAGTTGTTTTGGGGTTTGTGTGTTTTTGGCATTAGCAGCATTTTTCTTATGCATTTGTTTCCGATTCTCCAACATTTTTCATTTTGCAGCATTTTCCAGTTGCATTTGTTTGTATGTTTTTGTTCATTTCCAATGGCATTTGTAATGTTTAGATATTATTTGATCATATGGGCAATTTATAGCTATATGGCGCCTCCCAGAGGAGCAGAGTGGAGAGGGAGCTTCCACCATGGGATTTCTTTTCTTTTCTTTCTAGAATGGAGGATTTTGAATTGTGTCCTGGACCAAACATGTCCGTTTTTTTAGACAAGAAGACACAAATTCAGTCAGAATACAAGGAAACCTCTGTTTTTGGAAGTAATCTGTTCCAGAAGGCCAGCTGAAGACTGCTTCATAAAAAACAAAAGTGCAAATATTCACCCACTTACCAGATACACTCAGCGTGGCGGGCCCGCTCATGAACGCCACGCTGCCGTTGCTGTCGGAGCGCTCGGCCCGGCACCAGTAAGTCCCTGCATCCTCCCTCGTCACCGCCGTGATGAAGTAGCTTCCGCCAGATATCAGGTGGCGGGGGTTCTCCGGAGTCTTCTGGATGGTGTCGGGTTTGTGCCGGGACCAGCGGTAGCTCCACACGAAAGTGGCGTTGGACTCCACCGTGCACCGCAACAGCACGCTCTCCTCGAGGAAGACCTTTGACCCCGGTGGCCACACGGACACGCTGACCTTCAAGTCTTCTGAGTAGAAAGACAATCATTCATAATGTCTTTGTGTACTTTGTAAACTTTGGAAATATCAAAAGTTGGACGATTTCTCCTTTAGTTGACTTTAGTTTCCTATTTAAAAGTGGCCTATAATGATTTTAATCTACATTGAACACCCTTCCTTGTGGTCTAGATCAGTGGCTTTAGTAGTACCACCATAATGACCGATATTAAAATACAGTAGCGTAGTAGGCCTAAGTATCAATCAATGTCAATCAATGTTTATTTTCATAGCCCTAAATCACAAGTGTCTCAAAGGGCTGCACAAGCCACAACGACATCCTCGGTTCAGATCCCACATCAGGGCAAGGAAAAACTCAACCCAGTGGGATGACAAGTAGTAATTGAAAACAAGGCAGGTTGTATTAAATAGTATATTTAATATTTATAGTATATTTAACATTACACACAGTTTGAACAGTAACACTGTTTGAAAATAGGGAAAAAACTGCGGACCACTAGTGGGACACGTAACACAGTTTGAGAATCCCTGATCGAGACTACAGATGGGCGATATGGCCTTACATCTATACTACGATATATATTGTAGCCCCCTGCGATAATGTTTAGCTATTCCTTGTCCTGCTGAAAAAGTTTATTTGCCACCATGGAGGTTTAAAAAGTTTGGACGTGGGCGGAAAGCTGAGTGCATGCAAAGTAACGATATATATATGTATAGATCGGTAGATTGTGAGTTCAAACCCCGGCCGAGTCATACCAAAGACTATAAAAATGGGACCCATTACCTCCCTGCTTGGCACTCAGCATCAAGGGTTGGAATTGGGGGTTAAATCGCCAAAAATGATTCCCGGGCGCGGCCCCCGCTGCTGCTCACTGCTCCCCTCACCTCCCAGGGGGTGATCAAGGGTGATGGGTCAAATGCAGAGAATAATTTCGCCACAAAGTGTGTGTGTGACAATCATTGGTACTTATATATATATATACACACACACATATATGAGTACATACATATAATAATATCATGGATATATAATTAATCATTATTATAATTGGTTATTAAGAGTATGTGAAAGTTCAACTCCTTCCGTGTTTACTTCTGTGACGACCTCCTTAAAGTTTTGTAATCAATCAGAAATATCAAGCAGCTAAAATGCATCAAACATGGATAGGTGTGGAGAGAGTGTTTTACATTTTTCCCATCATCTCTTGTAATAGATTTAAATGGGTATCATCTTGATTTTTTTTATGTCGATTGGAAGTTTTTTTTATATATCCACAAAGTTCAATGAGTAGTTTGTGTTATTAGCGATCATGCATGTTTGTTGACCTTTTGTGCTGGTTGATTTTTTTTTTCTGCACAATGACTAGGGAAGGTTGTTTGGATTCGGTCATATAAGTAATTGCTGTGCTGCAAGCAAAAATAACGGTTGAAGTACATTTGTTGGCCACCAGAAGGTGACCACGCGGCAGTTATCAGATCTCTGGTTATTTGTTTATGATTTGAAAATGGCTTAGTGTTTGTGCCTCACAATAGGAAGATCCTGGGTTTGATCCCCAGGCTCGGGGGTCTTTCTGTGTGGAGTTTGCATGTTCTCCCCATGACTGCGTGGGTTCCCTCCGGGTACTCCGGCTTCCTCCCACCTTCAAATACATGCACCTGGGGATAGGTTTATTTGCAGAACCAAATTGACCCTAGTGTGTGAATCTGTCTGTCTACATGGCGATGACCGAGCGACTTGTCCGGGGCGTACCCCGCCTTCCGCCCGAATGCAGCTGGGATAAGCTCCGGCACCCACCACGACCCCGAGAGGAACACGCGATGGAAAATGGATGGAAGAATTTGGGTGAGTATCTGAGAATGATTATGACATGCTGTGATTTATTGCTAAGCATAATAGTCCCAGTTTATTTTGACATTTAAAAATACAACATCATTTTTAATTGAATTTAAATTCATATGCCATCTTGTTTATTTACCTTTTGATGCTGCGACTTGAAGCACACATGCTGCCACACCTGAAACAGGAAACGTATTTTACACACATGGTCTCAGCTTGGTGTCTTTACAAAAACAGTCTACAATATGTATCGTGTGTGATATGCTTCGCTGACCATGAAACTGGCCTAAAAATGTTACATACTGTAGAACACCAGTAATAACCGTCTACTGTATACGGGGCACACTGCAAAGTCGCTGCGGTAACGATGTGATTCTCTCACTCATTAAAGAATCTTATTTATAGTATCGTTGTCCCTATGGGAAAGAAAATAATGTGAATACACTTGCCGTGTTTTCCTGTTACACACACAAACAAGAGAAAAGCATGGTCTAGGGTTGTACTGGTACTAACAAAAGTACTGTGGTACTATTGAATGAAAAACAATACTATATTGCTTTTAAAAAATACAGGTTTGTTTTTTTTCATCCGCACGCTGCCGTGACGTACAGAGCCGAGGCGCATGATGTTGTGTGAGTCAAGACGCACTTTTGAAGAGCACAAGCGGAAACAGTGTTGAGAGGAAGAATGGCAAAAAACTGCAATCCTACTGGTTTATAAAGAGGGTACGTGAAGCGCAATATGGAGGTATTTGTCATGATCGGTCACTACAGATCATGTCTGTTTATGGTTGATGTTATTTATCTAAAGTCTGCGGGCTTTAGAGTGTTTTCTATTCGGTCTCCAGTACTCTGGAATGCCCGACCAGTAACAGTTAGAGATGCTACCTCAGTAGAAGCATTTAAGTCCCATTTTAAAACTCATTTATATACTCTAGCCTTTAAACAGACCCCTTTTTAGACCAGTTCATCTGCCGTCTCTCTTTTCTTCTCTGCCCCCGTCTCCTGCGTGGAGAGGTTATCAGGTGACCACGGATCAGCCTCCACGGGAGGAGGTCCTAGATGTTCCAAGTTGGTACCCAGAATGGACCACTCCTCTGTGCATCAGTTGTTGACATACAGTATCTGCACTGCTGACGTGTCTCAATTCAAGATGATCCCCTGCTGGCCTCCCAATGTACTGCACTTTCACATTATAAACCGTATCCACTCGGCATCCGTTGCACCGAACCCTTTCAAGGTTTCTTGTTGTTCCCATTGGGTTGAGTTTTTTCTTGCCCTCATGTGGGATCTGAGGCGAGGATGTCGTCATGGCTTGTGCAGCACTTTGAGACATGTGTGATTAAGGGCTTTATAAATCAACTCTGATTGATTGATTGATTGATTGAGAGTGCTGCTAAGCCTCCCTTAAATACATTTTCCTGTTGCTAGAAGCATTGAGTATTGAGTTTTGGGTTGTGTGCCTTCACAGATGTGTAAGTTACCCATGCCTTGGGCACTAATACACCCCCATACCATCACAGATGCTGACTTTTCAACTTTGCGCCGAGACCAATCCGGATAGTTCTTTTCCTCTTTGGTCCTGAGGACACGACATCCAAAGTTTCCAAAAACAATTTGAAATGTGGACTCGTCAGACCACAAAACACTTTTCCACTTTGCATCAGTCCATCTTAGATGAGGTCGGGCCCAGCGAAAGCCGGTGGCGTTTCTGGGTGTTGTTGATAAAAATGGCTTTCGTTTTGCACAGTAGAGTTTTAACTTGCACTTACAGATGTAGCGACGAACTGTAGTTACTGACAGTGGTTTTCTGAAGTGTTCCTGAGCCCATGTGGTGATATCCTTTACACACTGATGTTGGTTTTTGTTACAGTACCGCCTGAGGGATTGAAGGTCACGGGCTTTCAATGTTGGTTTTCGGCCTTGCCGCTTACATGCAGTGATTTCTCCAGATTCTCTGAACCTTTTGATGATATTACGGACCGTAAATGGTGAAATCCCTAAATTCCTTGCAATAGCTCGTTGAGAAATATTGTTCTTAAACTGTTCGACAATTTTTCTGACACATTTGTTCACAAAGTGGTGACCCTCGCCCCATCCTTGTTTGTGAATGACTGAGCATTTCATGGAAGCTGCTTTTATACCCAATCATGGCACCCACCTGTTCCCAATTAGCCTGTTCACCTGTGGGATGTTCCAAATGTCATGTTTATGTTTTGATATTTTCTGCTAGTTTTGGACTCCGTGAGTTCCTGTTTTTGCGCTTCCTTGTTTGTTTTGTCACCATGGCGACTCATTAGTTTCACCTGCCTCATTTGTTTGGACTCACGCACCTGTTCTAATCAAGAGACTATTATTTAAGCCTGTTTTTTCAGTTAGTCGTCCTGGCGACATTATTCTGTATCATGCTCTGTGCGGACTTGTTATTTGCTCTGTTCATGCCGTCGATTCACGCTCTGCCAAGTAAGTTTTTTCATGTCAGAGTTAGCGAGTTTTTCATGTCCATAGTTTCTGCCTATGTGTTAGTTTTTGTTTCATACGCTTAGTTGTGCCTTCGCCTTGTGCGCCTTTTGTTTGTACCCCTTTTGTAGTTTATAGTCAAGAATAAATCATGTTTTTACCTGCAAGCCTTGTCCGGTCAAGTTCGTTTGCATCCCGGGAAAATAATCCTCGCAGTAAGCTGCGTAAAACTCGACGTTATGACACCAAATAAGTGTTTGATGAGCATTCCTAAACTTTCTCAGTCTTTTTTGCCACTTGTGCCAGCTTTTTTAAAACATGTTGCAGGCATCAAATTCCAAATGAGCTAATATTTGCAAAAGTTTACCAAGTATCTTGTCTTTGCAGTCTATTCAATTGAATATAGGATTTGCAAATCATTGTATTCTGTTTTTATTTACGATTTACACAACGTGCCAACTTCACTGGTTTTGTATTAACAGCTGAAATTGACCATAAAGAATCGCCTGACAATCACAAATTCATCATTTACTGAGGGGGACGACTCTCTGACAGTTAGACCTTAGGCCAAATGC
>NC_084565.2:33300000-33335000 GCF_033978685.3 Nerophis lumbriciformis | reverse complement strand
GATGGCAACATATGTTGCTCCAAAACCTGTATGTACCTTTCAGCATTAATGGTGCCTTCACAGATGTGTAAGTTACTCATGTCTTGGGCACTAATACACCCCCATACCATCACAGATTCTGGCTTTTCAACTTTGCGCCTATAACAATCTGGATGGTTCTTTTCCTCTTTGGTCCGGAGGACACGACGTCCATAGTTTCCAAAAACAATTTGAAATGTGGACTCGTCAGACCACAGAACACTTTTCCACTTTGCATCAGTCCATCTTAGATGAGCTCAAGCCCAGCGAAGCCGACGGCGTTTCTGGGTGTTGTTGATAAACGGTTTTCGCCTTTCATAGGAGAGTTTTAACTTGCACTTACATATGTAGCGACCAACTGTAGTTACTGACAGTGGGTTTCTGAAGTGTTCCTGAGCCCATGTGGTGATATCCTTTACACACTGATGTTGCTTGTTGATGCAGTACAGCCTGAGGGATCGAAGGTCACGGGCTGAGCTGCTTACGTGCAGTGATTTCTCCAGATTCTCTGAACCCTTTGATGATATTACGGACCGTAGATGGTGGAATCCCTAAATTCCTTGCAATAGCTGGTTGAGAAAGGTTTTTCTTAAACTGTTCAACAATTTGCTCACGCGTTTGTTGACAAAGTGGTGACCCTCGCCCCATCCTTGATTATGAATGACTGAGCATTTCATGGAATCTACTTTTATACCCAATCATGGCACCCACCTGTTCCCAATTTGCCTGTTCACCTGTGGGATGTTCCAAATAAGTGTTTGATGAGCATTCCTCAACTTTAGCAGTATTTATTGCCACCTTTCCCAACTTCTTTGTCACGTGTTGCTGGCATCAAATTCTAAAGTTAATGATTATTTGCAAAAATCAGTTTGAACATCAAATATGTTGTCTTTGTAGCATATTCAACTGAATATGGGTTGAAAATGATTTGCAAATCATTGTATTCCGTTTATATTTACATCTAACACAATTTCCCAACTCATATGGAAACGGGGTTTGTAATATCAGTTTCTTCCTACTACTTTTTCAGACATGTTGAAGGTTCACGATCAAATAAGTTCGGCATTTTCTTACTCGTTTTTGGGCATGGACGTGGAACGTCACCTCGCTGGGGGGGAAGGAGCCTGAGCTAGTGCGCGAGGTAGAGAAGTTCCGGTTGGATATAGTCGGACTCACCTCGACGCACAGCAAGGGCTCTGGAACCAGTTCTCTCGAGAGGGGCTGGACTCTCTTCCACTCTGGCGTTGCCAGCAGTGAGAGGCGACGGGCTGGGGTGGCAATTCTTGTTGCCCCCCGGCTCAGAGCCTGCATGTTGGAGTTCAACCCGGTGGACGAGAGGGTAGCTTCCCTCCGCCTTCGGGTGGGGGGACGGGTCCTGACTGTTGTTTGCGCTTACGCGCCAAACAGCAGCTCAGAGTACCCACCCTTTTTGGATTCACTCGAGGGAGTACTTGAGAGTGCTCCCCCGGGTGATTCCCTCATTCTACTGGGGGACTTCAACGCTCATATTGGCAACGACAGTGAAACCTGGAGAGGCGTGATTGGGAAGAATGGCCGCCCGGATCTGAACCCAAGTGGTGTTTTGTTATTGGACTTTTGTGCCCGTCACGGATTGTCCATAACGAACACCATGTTCAAGCATAAGGGTGTCCATATGTGCACTTGGCACCAGGACACCCTAGGCCGCAGTTCTATGATCGACTTTGTAGTTGTGTCATCGGATTTGCGGCCTCATGTTTTGGACACTCGGGTGAAGAGAGGGGCGGAGCTTTCTACCGATCACCACCTGGTGGTGAGTTGGCTGCGATGGTGGGGGAGGATGCCGGACAGACCTGGCAGGCCCAAACGCATTGTGAGGGTTTGCTGGGAACGTCTGGCAGAGTCTCCTGTCAGAGAGAGTTTCAATTCCCACCTCCGGAAGAACTTTGAACATGTCACGAGGGAGGTGCTGGACATTGAGTCCGAGTGGACCATGTTCCGCACCTCTATTGTCGAGGCGGCTGATTGGAGCTGTGGCCGCAAGGTAGTTGGTGCCTGTCGTGGCGGTAATCCTAGAACCCGTTGGTGGACACCGGCGGTGAGGGATGCCGTCAAGCTGAAGAAGGAGTCCTATCGGGTTCTTTTGGCTCATGGGACTCCTGAGGCAGCGGACAGGTACCGACAGGCCAAGCGGTGTGCGGCTTCAGCGGTCGCGGAGGCAAAAACTCGGACATGGGAGGAGTTCGGGGAAGCCATGGAAAACGACTTCCGGACGGCTTCGAAGCGATTCTGGACCACCATCCACCGCCTCAGGAAGGGGAAGCAGTGCAGTGCCAACACCGTGTATGGTGCGGATGGTGTTCTGCTGACCTCGACTGCGGAAGTTGTGGATCGGTGGAGGGAATACTTCGAAGACCTCCTCAATCCCACCAACACGTCTTCCTATGAGGAAGCAGTGCCTGAGGAATCTGTGGTGGGCTCTCCTATTTCTGGGGCTGAGGTTGCTGAGGTAGTTAAAAAGCTCCTCGGTGGCAAGGCCCCGGGGGTGGATGAGATCCGCCCGGAGTTCCTTAAGGCTCTGGATGCTGTAGGGCTGTCTTGGTTGACAAGACTCTGCAGCATCGCGTGGACATCGGGGGCAGTACCTCTGGATTGGCAGACCGGGGTGGTGGTTCCTCTCTTTTAAAAAGGGGAACCGGAGGGTGTGTTCTAACTATCGTGGGATCACACTCCTCAGCCTTCCCGGTAAGGTCTATTCAGGTGTACTGGAGAGGAGGCTACGCCGGATAGTCGAACCTCGGATTCAGGAGGAACAGTGTGGTTTTCGTCCTGGTCGTGGAACTGTGGACCAGCTCTATACTCTCGGCAGGGTCCTTGAGGGTGCATGGGAGTTTGCCCAACCAGTCTACATGTGCTTTGTGGACTTGGAGAAGGCATTCGACCGTGTCCCTCGGGAAGTCCTGTGGGGAGTGCTCAGAGAGTATGGGGTTTCGGACTGTCTGATTGTGGCGGTCCGCTCCCTGTATGATCAGTGTCAGAGCTTGGTTCGCATTGCTGGCAGTAAGTCGGACACATTTCCGGTGAGGGTTGGACTCCGCCAAGGCTGCCCTTTGTCACCGATTCTGTTCATAACTTTTATGGACAGAATTTCTAGGCGCAGTCAAGGCGTTGAGGGGATCCGGTTTGGTGGCTGCAGGATTAGGTCTCTGCTTTTTGCAGATGATTTGGTCCTGATGGCTTCATCTGGCCAGGATCTTCAGCTCTCACTGGATCGGTTCGCAGCTGAGTGTGAAGCGACTGGGATGAGAATCAGCACCTCCAAGTCCGAGTCCATGGTTCTGGCCCGGAAAAGGGTGGAGTGCCATCTCCGGGTTGGGGAGGAGATCTTGCCCCAAGTGGAGGAGTTCAAGTACCTCGGAGTCTTGTTCACGAGTGAGGGAAGAGTGGATCGTGAGATCGACAGGCGGATCGGTGCGGCGTCTTCAGTAATGCGGACGCTGTATCGATCCGTTGTGGTGAAGAAGGAGCTGAGCCGGAAGGCAAAGCTCTCAATTTACCGGTCGATCTACGTTCCCATCCTCACCTATGGTCATGAGCTTTGGGTTATGACCGAAAGGACAAGATCACGGGTACAAGCGGCCGAAATGAGTTTCCTCCGCCGGGTGGCGGGGCTCTCCCTTAGAGATAGGGTGAGAAGCTCTGTCATCCGGGGGGAGCTCAAAGTAAAGCCGCTGCTCCTCCGCATCGAGAGGAGCCAGATGAGGTGGTTCGGGCATCTGGTCAGGATGCCACCCGAGCGCCTCCCTAAGGAGGTGTTTAGGGCATGTCCGACCGGTAGGAGGCCACGAGGAAGACCCAGGACACGTTGGGAAGACTATGTCTCCCGGCTGGCCTGGGAACGCCTCGGGATCCCCCGGGAGGAGCTGGACGAAGTGGCTGGGGAGAGGGAAGTCTGGGCTTCCCTGCTTAGGCTGCTGCCCCCGCGACCCGACCTCGGATAAGCGGAAGAAGATGGATGGATGGATGGATGGATGGATGGTTTTTGGGCATGTTGAATAATTTCTAATTCAAAAGCTCTGCTTCTTTCTACTACTTTCTAAACATATTAAAGACGTACAGTAGGATTAAGTAAGACCCACCTCTTCCAACTCCTTTTCGGATCTGTTGAAAGGGATTGCAATCTGCTTCTTCTTACCCCTTTTTGGACATGATGAAGGATTAGATTAAAAAAAAAAAAGAATCTGTGTCTTCCTACCTCTTTTCGGCCATGATGAAGGGAAAGGATCAATTAAGGTCTGCTTCTTCTTACCTCTCAACTGGCATGTTTAAGGATTAGGAATCAACCAGATCTGCTTCTTCATAATACTTTTTTTTTCTTGGTAATAGTGTAGAAGAAAAACAACTGCTTCTTCGTACTCCTTTTCAGACATTTTGAAAAAGTGTTAAAGGGGTAGGATTATTAAAATATCTGCTTCTTCCAACTCCTTTTCAGACATGTTTAAGTGGTATAGGATCAAATATGATCGGTTTCTTCTCCATTTAGTTCTTGGTTAAGGCGGGGGTCAGCAAAAGAGCAGCTCTTTAGTTCCACCCTAGTGGCTCCCTGGAACTTTTTCAAAAATGTAAGAAAATAGAAAAAATGGGGGGGGGGGGGGACACAAACATGACACAAACCTCCCTAATTGTTAGAAATCCCACTGTTTATAGTAAACATGCTACGCTAATGAGAGTATTTGGCGAGCGCCGTTTTGTCCTATTAATTTTGGCGGTCCATGAACTCACCGTAGTTTGTTTACTTGTACAACTTTCTCCGACGCTGCCACAGAAAGACGTGTTTTATGCCACTCCTTCTTTGTCTCATTTTTGTCCACCAAACGTTTTATGCTGTGCGTGAATGCACAAAGGTGAGCTTTGTTGATGTCATTGACTTGTTGGAGTGCTAATCAGGCATATTTAGTCAGTGCATGACTGCAAGCTAATCAATGCTAACATGCTATTTAGGCTTTCTGTATGTACAAACCCCGTTTCCATATGAGTTGGGAAATTGTGTTAGATGTAAATATAAACGGAATACAATGATTTGCAGATCATTTTCAACCCATATTCAGTTGAATATGCTACAAAGACAACATATTGGATGTTCAAATTGATAAACATTTTTTTTTTTTGCAAATAATCATTAACTTTAGAATTTGATGCCAGCAACACGTGACAAAGACGTAGGGAAAGGTGGCAATAAATACTGATAAAGTTGAGGAATGCTCATCAAACACTTATTTGGAACATCCCACAGGTGAACAGGCAAATTGGGAACAGGTGGGTGCCATGATTGGGTATAAAAGTTGATTCCATGAAATGCTCAGTCATTCACAAACAAGGATGGGGCGAGGGTCACCACTTTGTCAACAAATGCGTGAGCAAATTGTTGAACAGTTTAAGAAAAACCTTTCTCAACCAGCTATTGCAAGGAATTTAGGGATTTCACCATCTACGGTCCGTAATATCATCAAAGGGTTCAGAGAATCTGGAGAAACCACTGCACATAAGAAGCTAAGCCTGTGACCTTCGATCCCTCAGGCTGTACGGCATCAACAAGCGACATCAGTGTGTAAAGGATATCACCACATGGGCTCAGGAACATTTCAGAAACCCACTGTCAGTAACTACAGTTGGTCGCTACATCTGTAAGTGCAAGTTAAAACTCTCCTATGCTAGGCGAAAACCGTTTATCAACAACACCCAGAAACGCCATCGGCTTCGCTGGGCCTGAGCTCATCTAAGATGGACTGATACAAAGTGGAAAAGTGTTCTGTGGTCTGACGAGTCCACATTTCAAATTATTTTTGGAAACTGTGGACGTCGTGTCCTCCGGACCAAAGAGGAAAAGAACCATCTGGATTGTTATAGGCGCAAAGTTGAAAAGCCAGCATCTGTGATGGTATGGGGGTGTATTAGTGCCCAAGACATGGGTAACTTACACATCTATGAAGGCGCCATTAATGCTGAAAGGTACATACAGGTTTTGGAGCAACATATGTTGCCATCCAAGCAACGTTACCATGGACGCCCCTGCTTATTTCAGCAAGACAATGCCAAGCCACGTGTTACATCAACGTGGCTTCATAGTAAAAGAGTGCGGGTACGAGACTGGCCTGTCTGTAGTCCAGACCTGTCTCCCATTGAAAATGTGTGAAGCCTAAAACACCACAACGGAGACCCCCGGACTGTCGAACAACTTAAGCTGTACATCAAGCAAGAATGGGAAAGAATTCCACCTGAGAAGCTTAAAAAATGTGTCTCATTAGTTCCCAAACGTTTACTGAGTGTTGTTAAAAGGAAAGGCCATGTAACGCAGTGGTGAACATGCCTTTTCCCAACTACTTTGGCACGTGTTGCAGCCATGAAATTCTAAGTTAATTATTATTTGCAAAAAAAAAAAAATGTATGAGTTTGAACATTAAATATGTTGTCTTTGTAGTGCATTCAATTGAATATGGGTTGAAAAGGATTTGCAAATCATTGTATTCCGTTTACATTTACATCTAACACAATTTCCCAACTCATATGGAAACGGGGTTTGTACCTATTGCATCATTATGCCTCGCTTGTAGGTATATTTAATTTCCTTTACTTGTGTCCTCTGTGTGTTTAATTTATAATTGCATGTCTCATGACACATTATCTGTATGTAATATTGGCTGCATTTCTGAACGTTGTGTGCCATGTTGTTCCAGACCACAGCAAACGTAACCCAGCTTGCATAGATTGTTATAAAGCCATTAGAAGAAGACAGCCTGCCGCTTCCTTTAACTTGGACACACACATTTATACCTTTGGCCATTCTAAGCTAGTCATTTCCAGGAGTTATCTCTCCTTCCGTTTTACTAATGATTTCCAATGTTGTAAAAATGTGTAGAATAAATATTACATTTCAACATTTCTGACTACGGAGATTTGTGTCAGCCTGCGACACAGTCATTTTGATAGTAGGCTAATACAGCTAATATAGACACTTACGCAGAGGTGGGTAGTAACGCGCTACATTTACTCCGTTACATCTACTTGAGTAACGTTTTTGGATAAATTGTACTTCTAAGAGTAGTTTTAATGCAACATACTTTTACTTTTACTTGAGTATATTTATAGAGAAAAAACGCTACTTTTACTCCGCTACTTTTACTCCGCTACTTTTATCTACATTCAGCTCGCTACTCGCTACTAATTTTTATCGATCTGTTAATGCACGCTTTGTTTGTTTTGGTCTGTCAGACAGACCTTCATAGTGCCTGCGTTTCAACAAATACAGTCACTGGTGACGTTCACTCCGTTCCACCAATCAGATGCAGTCACTGGTGACGTTGGACCAATCAAACAGAGCCAGGGGTCACATGACCTGACTTAAACAAGTTGAAAAACGTATTCGGGTGTTACCATTTAGTGGTCAATCGTACGGAATATGTACTGTACTGTGCAATCTACTAATAAAAGTTCCAATCAATCAATCAAAAGTGTGAAGGAAAAAAGACCCTTTTTTATTTCAACCGTACATCCCGTCAAAAGCCTAAAGACTGACAGCACAGTTCCTGTCTTCACAATAAAAGTGCCGCTCCATCGCGCCTGCGCTTTCAAAATAAGAGTCTCCGAAAGCCAGCGCAAACAAGCTAGCAAGCTATGGAGTTTGCTGCCAATGTATTTCTTGTAAAGTGTATAAAAACGAATATAGAAGCTGGACAAATAAGATGCCAAAAACCAACCACTTTCATTTGGTATTAGACAGAAAGGAGGAACTTTTTTTCTCCTCCATTTGAAAACGTGGACGTTATCAGCACTACTGTCTGATTACAATCAATGCAAGTCATCATAATCAGGTAATACACCAACTTATATTCTTGTCTTCATGAAAGAAAGGAATCTATATGTGTTAAACATGCATGTATATTCATTAAAACACCCTTAACATGTAAAAAAAAAATGATATACTGTATATATCAATGTATGTATATATATGTGTCTATATATATATATATATATATATATATATATATATATATGTGTGTATATATATATATATATATATATGTGTGTATATATATATATATATATATATATATATATATATATATGTATGTATGTGTGTGTGTGTATATATATATATATATATATATATATATATATATGATATGTGTCTCATCAGTTACTTAGTACTTGAGTAGTTTTTTCACAACATACTTTTTACTTTTCCTCAAGTAAATATTTGGGTGACTACTCCTTACTTTTACTTGAGTAATAAATCTCTAAAGTAACAGTACTCTTACTTGAGTACAATTTCTGGCTACTCTACCCACCTCTGCACTTACGTCATGTGTTGTCTTCATTATATGACTTATAGAAGGCTTTTAATTTTTTGCAGCTCCAGGCAGATTTTTTTTTTGTATTTTTGGTCCAATTTGGCTCTTTCAACATCTTGGGGTAGGATTCAATACCTTCTGCTCATGCCTACTCCTTTTTTAGGCATGTTGAAGGGTTAGAATCAAATAAGATCTGCTTCCTTCCACTCATTTTTGGACATGTTAAATTGTACAAGTGCAAACATGTGACGTTCTTCAGTGCACCTTGTCCATCATGTCCGACACTAACAAACCATTACCACAATTTCCTGAGTAAAAATAGAAAGCATTGCATCGCTGTTGATAATGACAGCAGCTCAGGGGGTAAGGCGCTTTTCTTCCTTCCTATCTCTGGTGAGGGTTGCACATGTTCAGTCCACTTAGTGTAATAAAGAAAATATTGTTAGGAAATACATCATTAATATTACATACCTTCTTGTCTCTTTCATCCACAGAAAGCATCAGGAAGATTATTGAGAAGTCCTCCATCAAGTTCATTTGCGGGATGAAGCTCGACGCTAAGAACGGTAAAACAGAGGACAGAGTTCTGGTGAGTAACTACCATTAGTTGGCAAGATATATCTATCTGGATTAAGATTTGTATATCGTATTTTTCGGACGATAAGGCGCACTTAAAATCCAAGATATTTTATTTGGTACATGGTGTAATGATAAGTGTGACCGGTAGATGGCAGTCACACATAAGAGATATGTGTAGACTGTTATATGACTCAAGTAAACAACACCAACATTTTATATGTTCCATTGAAAATATAGAACGTTATACATTACAATCTATCAAAATGTTTTAGTACGACTTTGGTAAGCTATGAAGCCGCACCGCTTGATGGATTGTACTGTGCTTCAACATAGGAGTATTATTATGGTGTGTGTATAAGGTAAGACATATTATCTGGCGTTTTGTTTTGCACTATTATGCAAAAGCAACCTTTCTTACCTTCTGGTACATGCTGATCTGTATTTGGGATCTGCATAAATCCTGAAAATTGACACAGGTCAATACCGACTTAGGTGGGTTCCATTGCAGTGCAACCGAAAACTGTGATAACCAAGCCGCCTTGAATGCACCAGTCAGAACAAGATACTGTATGTTAAACAGCGACACTGTGAGCATGCACTGCATATACTCATTGTACTCACTATTTATGTGTTTTATTGCTGTGATTATGTCATGATTTAACTTATTGCTCGTAATTGTTTGCATTTTGTACTTTTACCAGGTACTCAATTGAAAATGAGCTAAAACAACACATGCAGAAATGCTGTCTCTGTATTACAAACCCCGTTTCCATATGAGTTGGGAAATTGTGTTGGATGTAAATATAAACGAAAAACAATGATTTGCAAATCCTTTTCAACCCATATTCAATTGAATGCACTACAAAGTCAACATATTTGATGTTCAAACTCATAAACTTTATTTTTGTTTTGCAAATAATAATTAACTTAGAATTTCATGGCTGCAACACGTTCCAAAGTAGTTGGGAAAGGGCATTTTTACCACTGTGTTACATGGCCTTTCCTTTTAACAACACTCAGTAAACGTTTGGTAACTGAGGAGACACATTTTTGAAGCTTCTCAGGTGGAATTCTTTCCCATTCTTGCTTGATGTACAGCTTAAGTTGTTCAACAGTCCGGGGGTCTCCGTTGTGGTATTTTAGGCTTCATAATGCGCCACACATTTTCAATGGGAGACAGGTCTGGACTACAGGCAGGCCAGTCTAGTACCCGCACTCTTTTACTATGAAGCCACGTTGATGTAACACGTGGCTTGGCATTGTCTTGCTGAAATAAGCAGGGGCGTCCATGGTAACGTTGCTTGGATGGCAACATATGCTGCTCCAAAACCTGTATGTACCTTTCAGCATTAATGGCGCCTTCACAGATGTGTAAGTTACCCATGTCTTGGGCACTAATACACCCCCATACCATCACAGATGCTGGCTTTTCAACTTTGCGCCTATAACAATCCGGATGGTTCTTTTCCTCTTTGGTCCGGAGGACCCGACGTCCACAGTTTCCAAAAACAATTTGAAATGTGGACTCGTCAGACCACAGAACACTTTTCCACTTTGTATCAGTCCATCTTAGATGAGCTCAGGCCCAGCGAAGCTGACAGCGTTTCTGGGTGTTGTTGATAAACGATTTTCGCCTTGCATAGGAGAGTTTTAACTTGCACTTACAGATAAAGCGACCAACTGTAGTTACTGACAGTGGGTTTCTGAAGTGTTCCTGAGCCCATGTGGTGATATCCTTTACACACTGATGTCGCTTGTTGATACAGTACAGCCTAAGGGATCGAAGGTCACGGGTTTAGCTGCTTACGTGCAGTGATATCTCCAGATTCTCTGAACCCTTTGATGATATCACGGACCGTAGATGGTGAAATCCCTAAATTCCTTGCAATAGCTGGTTGAGAAAGGTTTTTCTTAAACTGTTCAACAATTTGCTCACGCATTTGTTGACAAAGTGGTGACCCTCGCCCCATCCTTGTTTGTGAATGACTGAGCATTTCATGGAATCTACTTTTATACCCAATCATGGCACCCACCTGTTCCCAATTTGCCTGTTCACCTGTGGGATGTTCCAAATAAGTGTTTGATGAGCATTACTCAACTTTATCAGTATTTATTGCCACCTTTCCCAACTTCTTTGTCACGTGTTGCTGGCATCAAATTCTAAAGTTAATGATTATTTGCAAAAAAAAAAAAAATGTTCATGAGTTTGAACATCAAATATGTTGTCTTTGTAGGATATTCAACTGAATATGAGTTGAAAATTACTTGCAAATCATTGTATTCCGTTTATATTTACATCTAACACAATTTCCCAACTCATATGGAAACGGGGTTTGTAAATAAATACATTGAAATTGAACTGGAGGAGGTGCTTGTTGGCCACAGTGAAGCAACATTTCATCCAAGTGGAGACTTAGGGCAAGAAAAAAAGAAGTTGCACACAGTTACCGTATTTTTTGGACTAAAAGCCGCTACTTTTTTCCAATGCTTTGAAAAGCTGTGGCTGATTTATGCATTTTTCTTTGCTAACGGCCATAATGTTTAGTATTCAACAAATAGTTTTCAACACCGACAGAGACACGGAAAATATGTGTTATTGTTTGTGCTATGGCGCCATCTTTTGGAGGAGTTCGCTCACTGCAGGTGCTGCGGGTTGAAAATGTACTTCCTATTTTTGTGCCATGAACCGGAAGTATAGCCATCCATAGAGTTTCTGCTCAAAATTATTAATTCATCACTCCAAACAATGTTGTAAGTTTTACAATATAACTAAAACAATTTATACTTGCTAAATCGTTACATGTGTGATGTCTGTAGGAGTGTTCTCATGCATATTTGTACGTTGTATTGTAATGTAATGCGTCGTCAGCATTAGCTAATATGCTAACACGTTTTACGAGTTTCTGCGTTAGTATTATTCACTTACAATGGTATTCTTTATGTATTGTTTCAGTTTCACAAATTCACCAAAACGTTATCGTGGAGTTATTGAGTCTCTTCAGCTTCTGTTTTGTTTGATCAGCCGTTTTACTGCCGTTACACGCACACACCGTTTGGAAACAATTAAGGTATGTAAATAAGCATTTACAAAAAATTTTAAGGTAAATATCACAAAGTACCCATATATATTTGCGGCTAATATATGACAATATCCTTTTTTTTTTCTTCTAAAATTTAGTGGTTGCGGCTTATAGTAGAGAAAATACGGTATATCGAACGTTTTATCGAACACATTTGTATTGATATTGATTCTGTGTCTATTGTTGTATATAGTGATATCGTTTTATTGCCCAGCCCTATATTGGTATGCTATTATATTGTCAGAGATCCTCTATATAACAGGAGTGTTGTGTTATTAACTTTACCAGTCAAAAATCCTCTATACAACAGGAGTGTTGTGTTATTAAATACACTTGTCAAAGATTCTCTATATAACAGGAGTGTTGTGTTATTAACTTTACTAGTGAAAAGTCCTCTATATAACAGGAGTGTTGTGTTATTTAAATACACTTGTCAAAGATCCTCTATATAACAGGAGTGTTGTGTTATTGAATACACTTGTCAAAGATCCTCTATATAACAGGAGTGTTGTGTTATTAACTTTACTAGTCAAAAATCCTCTATATAACAGGAGTGTTGTGTTATTTAAATACACTTGTCAAAGATCCTCTATATAACAGGAGTGTTGTGTTATTGAATACACTAGTCAAAGATCCTCTATATAACAAAAGTGTTGTGTTATTAAATACACTAGTCAAAGATTCTATATAACAGGAGTGTTGTGTTATTGAATACACTAGTCAAAGATTCTCTATATAACAGGAGTGTTGTGTTATTAAATACACTAGTCAAAGATCCTCTATATAACAGGAGTGTTGTGTTATTAAATACACTAGTCAAAGATCCTCTATATAACAGGAGTGTTGTGTTATTAAATACACTAGTCAAAGATCCTCCACATAACAAAAGTGTTGTGTTATTAAATACACTAGTGAATGATCCTCTATATAACAGGAGTGTTGTGTTATTGAATACACTAGTCAAAGATCCTCTATGTAACAGGAGTGTTGTGTTATTAAATACACTAGTCAAAGATCCTCCATATAACAAGAGTGTTGTGTTATTAAATAAATACACGAGTCAAAGATCCTCCATATAACAGGAGTGTTGTGTTATTAAATACATACACTAGTCAAAGATCCTCTATATAACAGGAGTGTTGTTATTAAATACACTAGTCAACGATCTTTTATATAACAGGAGTGTTGTTATTAAATACCTTAGTCAAAGATCCTTAAGAAAGAAAAACAATATATATATATACACACACACACACACACACACACACATTGGGTCAGGAAACAACACAGAGGCTATTTCATCCCGACAAGCCTGTTTCGCAGGTTTCCCTGCTCTTCAGGGGATTTAGAGCAGGGAAACCTGTGAAACAGGCTTGTCGGGATGAAATAGCTTCTGTTTTTTACTGACCTATCGTGTATTCCGCTCAGTACTGTACACTGTATAACGAATAAACCACAGAACCCTTGACTATATATATATATATATATATATATATATATATATATATATATATATACACACACACAAGCCTGTTTCGCAGGTTTCCCTGCTCTAAATCCCCCGAAGAGCAGGGTAACTTGTAAAACAGGCTTGTAGGGATGAAATAGCTTCTGTTTTTTACTGACCTATCGTGTATTCCGCTCAGTATTGAGCACTGTATAACAGATAAACCACAGAAACCTTGACTATATATATATATATATATATATATATATATATATATATATATATATATGTATGTGTGGGAAAAAAAATCACAAGACTATTTCATCTCTACAGGCCTGTTTCATGAGGGGGGGTACCCTCAATCATCAGGAGATTTTAATGGGAGCATTCACATACCATGGTTTATATAGGGCACAGAGTGGGTGGGTACAGGCTGGCGTAGGGGCGTGGTGATTGGCTCATGTGTTACCTAGGAGGTGTTTCCGTCTGTGGCGGCATGCTGTTACAATTTCGCTGCGCTTGTTGAGGGATGACAGGTCTGGACGGTAAATAATAAACAGTTTCTCTTTCAAGCATAGGTTGCATCTTTTATTACCACTATTGTAAGGTGTGCTGGATGCAAGAATTTGCCATGTTATTGAATATTCAACATTATTGTCTTTGAGGTCCCAAATGTGTTTGCTGAGTTCTGTGGTATTCCGCAGGTTTTGGTTCCTGAAAGAAGCCTTGTGATTGTTCCATCTGGTTTTGAATTCTCCCTCGGTTAATCCTACATATGTGTCGGATGTGTTAATGTCCTTGCGTATTACCTTAGATTGGTAGACAACTGATGTTTGTAAGCACCCCCCATTGAGAGGGCAATCAGGTTTCTTTCGACAGTTACAGCCTTTGTTGGTTTTGGAGTCGCTCTGTCCGGGGGCCGACGGCTCATTTGCAATTGTTTTGTTGTGGTTTGAGATGATTTGTCGTATATTGTTCATACAGCTGTAGCTCAATTTAATGTTGTTCTTGTTGAATACTTTTCTTAGGGTGTTGTGTTTGGGAAAGTGTTTGTCAATCAGATTGAGGAATTTGTGTCCAATGTCAGTTGAGACGTTTTTGCTGTATGGGGGGTTGTACCAGATGATGTCGTTTCGTTTTCTGTTCTTTTTTGGCTGGTTTCCTGGCGTGGGTTCATAGGTGAGGGTGAAATTGTATCCGCTTTCATCAAGGGCTTTTTGGTACGGGGGGGGGGGTTGCTTGGTCAAATTCAGCTTTGCTAGATGACAGCATCGATAGCCTTTTATTAATTCCGGTAGGTATTCTTTTCGTGGTGGTGGGTGGGTGGTTGCTGTCATGGTGCACGTATTGGAGTGTTGTGTTGGGTTTCGTGAATGGTTGGTAGCTGTTATTTCTCAGGTTGAAAGTGACGTCAAGGAAGTTGACGGTTTGCTTGTTGGCTTCAATCGTGATCCGTAGGCCGTTCTCTTTGAAAATTTGGCATATGCGCTTCTTGGTATTCTCGCTGCTCCTTGGCGAGGCGCAACACACTGCCAGTCCGTCATCACGGTAAATACCAAGGTTCAGATTGAGGCTAGCGAGCTGGGAGAGGAGGAAACTCCCAACGAGTTCACACGTTTCTGCTCTATATATATATATATATATATATATATATATATATATATATATATATATATATATATATATATATATATATATATATATATACACACACACAAGCCTGTTTCGCAGGTTTCCCTGCTCTAAATCCCCCAAAGAGCAGGGTAACTTGTAAAACAGGCTTGTAGGGATGAAATAGCGTCCGTGTTTTTTTACTGACTGTTATGCCCATTTGATTGTAGACTCTTACTGACACCTTGTGGCGATATGAAAATACTACGCGTCATTAGTTTGGGCACTTGCGGGTTGACGATGTCAGTTCAGTTCATGAGACAATGAGAAGTACACAAGTTGTGTTAGCTCTTACAAGCCTTGGAAAAGATAAGTCTGTAAGTAAACTATTTAACTTGTTTATATAAATCAATATTAAGGTGGAAAATGGTTACATTTGATACTAAGATGTTTATTGAAAAACGATTTTTGTGCACTGTTTTAATGGATGTTTTGAGGACTTGAAATGGCTCCCAGTCATATATGTCCACCTTTGAAATATGTTTGTAGTTAAACACTCAGAAGTATTTGTTTGATGACAGTACTGTATATTTGTGTTAAGCTAATATTTACATATTACATTTCAGTATGTTAATTGAATCACATAGCTTATACATTTGTTGTTGTGTGTATATTTCAGTTTTTTTATGATTTTCTCCAAAGTAATTTAAGCAGAAAATTTAGGCGGATATATAGATTATGAAAATATTTATTTCTTCTAAAATTCAGTGAGTGCGGCTTGAATACCGGTGCGCTCTATAGCCTGGGAAATAAGTCACACATTATGAGAGGGAGGTTTTCTGGGTTCCTGGAGGACCGTCAGCCCATGGAGGCAGCAGTGGAGGGGGGTTAGCGGTTCACAGCGCTTCATTTCGGGGCTCTTTCATCTGGGAATGTGGGGCACGGGTGCAAGATCTCCTCTTTTTTCCCAGGGAGTGAATCGGTGCCAGTTATCTAGATTCAATCAGCCTGCTCTCTATGAACTTGGACTGGAGGCCGGTAGGATAAGAGAACATGTGCATCCATCGCAGCTCTTATTACTTATTAGATTTCCACTATTTCCAGTTCTACGGCAAAGTTAAGGACACAACGGCAGTGACTAGGATGGCGGAAGCGGGGAATCGAACCTGCAACCCTCAAGTTGCTGGCACGGCCACTCTACCAACCAAGCTATACCGCCCCAACAGACATAGTAACAGTTTTTAATTGAGATATTCCTGGAATTTCGGTAAAACCGGGAATTGTTCTAGTTCCTTAACCAACTTGGGTTTTGGCCTGAATATGAGGAGTGTTTTGACGGTGGAACGGTTGAAATGGGTTGAAAAGTGTGAAAGGAGTAGTCAAATTTAAGAAGGGTGGGAATAGGTTGCCAAAAACGGGAATTCCTGGAAATGTGTTGAATGTGGAAAAAATGTAGTTTGAATGTCCAGGATGGGTTGAATGTGTTGAAGGTGGAATGGTTTGAATGTGGGAATTGTGGAAGTTAGAAAAATGGCAAATTTATTTTGAATGGGGGAAAATGCAAAAAAAATAAATTATGGGAAATTTTAGTATTCTTTTTGGAATTGTTGAAGTATAGCACACAATTCCTGAACAGACTGAATATTTAGAAATTGGAACAGTTTGAATCACATGAAAAATGTGGGAATTGTGGAACTTTGAAGAATGTGCCATTGATTTCAATGGGAAAAATTGGGAATTCCCGGGAAAAGCTGAATTTTTTGGAAAATGGTAAAAAACCTGAATGGTCTAAATGAGTTGAAATGGTTGATGTTGGAATTTTTCAAATCGGTCGAGAAATGTTGAAGTAGTAACATGTTGAATTGAGAAATGGTATTACGGAATTCCTGGAATTTCGGGAAAACCGGGAATTTTTCCAGATTGTTTTTTGTCCTGATTAAGAGGAATGTTTTGATGATAGAACGGTTGAAATGCGTTGAAAAATGTGAAAGGAGTAGTTGCCAGAAAAAAGGGTGGAAATAGGGCTTTGGAAAACCAGGAATTCTGGAAAATCCTGGATTTCTTTATGAACTTGGAAAAAAAGTAGTTTAAATTTCCAGGATGGTGGAATGTGTTGAAGGTGGAATGGCTTGAATTGATAGAAAAATGTGGAAATGGTGGAAGTTTGAAAAATGGCCAATTCATTTTGAATGGGGAAAAATGTCCCGGAAAACCTGGAATTCTGGGAAATCTGGGAATTTTTGGGAATCGTCAAAGGAAATTGGTATGGAATGGCATTACGGAATTCCTGGAATTTCTGGAAAACCGGGAATTTTTCTAGTTCCTTTACCAACTTGGGTTTTGGCCTGAATATGAGGAGTGTTTTGATGGTGGAACGGTTGAATTGGGTTGAAAAGTGTGAAAGGAGAAGTCAAATTTAAGAAGGGTGGGAATAGGTTGCCAAAAAACGGGAATTCCTGGAAATGTGTTGGATGTGGAAAAAATGTAGTTTGAATGTCCAGGATGGGTTGAATGTGTTGAAGGTGGAATGGTTTGAATGTGGGAATTGTGGAAGTTAGAAAAATGGCAAATTTATTTTGAATGGGGGAAAATGCAAAAAAAATAAATTATGGGAAATTTTAGTATTCTTTTTAGAATTGTTGAAGTATAGCAGCACACAATTCCTGAACAGACTGAATATTTAGAAATTGGAACAGTTTGAATCACATGAAAAATGTGGGAATTATGGAACTTTGAAGAATGTGCCATTGATTTCAATGGGAAAAATTGGGAATTCCCGGGAAAAGCTGAATTTTTTTGAAAATGGTAAAAAAAACACCTGAATGGTCTAAATGAGTTGAAATGGTTGATGTTGGAATTTTTCAAATCGGTCGAGAAATGTTGAAGTAGTTACATGTTGAATTGAGAAATGGTATTACGGAATTCCTGGAATTTCGGGAAAACCGGGAATTTTTCCAGATTGTTTTTTGTCCTGATTAAGAGGAATGTTTTGATGATAGAACGGTTGAAATGCGTTGAAAAATGTGAAAGGAGTAGTCGTCAGGAAAAAAGGGTGGAAATAGGGCTTTGGAAAACCAGGAATTCTGGAAAATCCTGGATTTCTTTATGAACTTGGAAAAAAAAGTAGTTTAAATTTCCAGGATGGTGGAATGTGTTGAAGGTGGAATGGCTTGAATTGATAGAAAAACGTGGAAATGGTGGAAGTTTGAAAAATGGCCAATTCATTTTGAATGGGGAAAAATGTCCCGGAAAACCTGGAATTCTGGGAATTTTTGGGAATTGTCAAAGGAAATTGGTATGGAATGGTATTATGGAATTCCTGGAATTTCGGGAAAACCAGGAATTTTTCCAGTCCAAAAAACAACTTTGTTTTTTGTCCTGATTAAGAGGAATTTTTTTTTTACGGTGGAATGGTTGAAGTGGGTTAAAAAAATGTGGAAGGAGTAGTCGCCAGAAAAAAGGGTGGAAATAGGGCTTTGGAAAACCAGGAATTCTAGAAAATCCTGGATTTCTTTATGAACTTGGAAAAAAAGTAGTTTAAATTTCCAGGATGGTGGAATGTGTTGAAGGTGGAATGGCTTGAATTGATAGAAAAATGTGGAAATGGTGGAAGTTTGAAAAATGGCCAATTCATTTTGAATGGGGAAAAATGTCCCGGAAAACCTGGGAATTTGGGGATTTTTGGGAATCGTCAAAGGAAATTGGTATGGAATGGTATTACGGAATTCTTGGAATTTCGGGAAAACCGGGAATTTTTCCAGTCCAAAAAAAACTTTGTTTTTTGTCCTGATTAAGAGGATTTTTTCACGGTGGAACGGTTGAAGTGGGTTAAAAAAATGTGGAAGGAGTAGTCGCCAGAAAAAAGGGTGGAAATAGGGCTTTGGAAAACTAGGAATTCTGGATAATCCTGGAATTATTTTGAACTTGGAAACGGGGAAGTTTGAATTTCCAGAATGGTGGAATGTGTTGAAAAATGTGGAAGTGGTGGAATTTTGAAAAATGGCCAATTCATTTTGAATGGGGAAAATGTCCCGGAAAACCTGGAATTCTGGGAAATCTGGGAATTTTGGGAAATTGTCAAGAAAAAGCCCGCGATTCCCGAATAGGCTGAACAGTTTAAAGTTGGAACGGTTTGAATCAGGTGAAAAATGTGGACGGTAGAACGCGCCAAAATCTGGAGAAGAAGAAGAAGTTGAAGAATAAATAGATGCAATTTGGAGCATTCACACAATAAATAATGTACATATTAATACTCTGACTTGTTAAGTGGTTAATCGTAAAAAGTCAGTTTTGGTGTTAAAATCTTGCTGCTAACCCCCATGAGCCAATGAGCTTTCATCCCCAGTCCAGCGTGTCTCGCCTTTGGCAGCTTTTTGCTCCACGGATGTGTCGGTGATTCATCGTGTTACTTTACTTTTTCAATTTATTTTTTTTTTGCTTTGATTCTTCCACACTTTGATGTAGAAGAGAAATCCTCCCAAATATCTCACTCCAAAGCATATACTGCTTCCTGTCAAAAAAAAAAAAGAAAGAAAGTGCCGTTCTGCCGCCCCTGCTGTGCTCCTGTGGCAGAACTTTGAGCTCCATCAGAAAAAAGCGTTTCAGTGTCGCGCTCAAACGCCACCAGAACATCGGGTGGGCGGATTGGAAGCGCGAAGTCGGTTGAGTCAAAAGGTTTACGATCTGTGCTCTAGTCGAGGTGGTAATGATGGGTGTACTTACTCTTGACTTTACCGCCAACTCCCGACTCATTACTGTAAAGCAGTGTTTTTCAACCTTTTTTGAGGCAAGGCACATTTTTTTCATAAAAAAATCCGCAGAAAACGTTAAAAAATGAAACTCCACCAGGTCGTCGTGCCTTATTTTGAGTTTGTTTCTGTTTTCCTGTGTGTAGTGCTTTAGTTCTTGTCTTGCGCTGTTATTTTGGTGGCCCTTCCTGTTTTGTTGGTGTTTTCCTGTAGCAGTTTCATGTCTTCCTTTGAGCGCTATTCCCCCGCACCTGCTTTGTGTTAGCAAGCAAGGCTATTTACCTTGTTGCTATCCTTCTTTGTGGCGACATTGTTGATTGTCTTGTCACGTACGGATGTACTTTATGGACGCCGTAAGTTTTTGCTGTCGTCCAGCATTCTGTTTCTGTTGACTTTGTAGGCTGTTTGAGACAAATGGTAAGCAGAAACCTCCTAAAACAGTTGACGACAATAGCGATCTTTTTCTATGTCTGTGATGATCTGAATAACCACAAGTGTCATTTAAACACATCAAAACATTAATAACTTCAAATAGCAGTGGAAAGTTGTACTTGTTTGATCCGGAGTTTGAAAGTTACTAGTGCCAGCTTTTTATCATGTAGCATTCTCTTCTACTACGTTCTATCATAGCATATGAAAGTTTTACTTTCGTTTTGCATAGCCATTGCCTTTTGCTTTCCCTTTTGTTTATTTTTGGTTTAAGCATTACATGCCTTTTTACCTGCACCCTGCCTCCTGCTGTGGTCTGCATATTGGGATCACAACAAACCGGCCTCATCTCACCCGACACATTCCGACTTTTACAAAGCAATTAACTACCTGCTGCCACCTACTGACGTGGAGTATTACGTGGTTACCCTGCCGAATTTTACACACCACAAACACTAAGCAACGGCACATTATTTGCAGATTCTAATTATTGATTTGCAGTGTTGGGGCTAACGCGTTACTGTAACGCCGTTAGTTTCGGTGGTAACTAGTAATCTAACGCGTTATTTTTTATATTCAGTAACTCAGTTACCCTTACTACATGATGCGTTACTGCGTTATTTCACGTTATTTTTTATGTAGTATCGGCTAGAAACAGAAGATCTGAGTGTGTTTTATTGGAGCGCTGCGGTGTCGTCCTTCTGTGTCACAAGGAAAAGAAAAGACGTGCTTTGTGTGGGTGGGGGTGGGGGGAGGCTCCCACTCCCAGACCGTAGTCGAAGAGCGCAGGGGAGACGTTCCTCCAGGGCCTATGTACGTCTGAGCTAACAACCTTCACTTTAACCGGCAGTGGGTCTTTACAGCTCCGGACTCAAGGGTGAATGACGAGGCCGGCGGTTTGTTGCAACTTTGTGACTTTATTGGTGTCTTGCACGTAGCCATCCACCAAGCTAGAGCACCTGCACGCACTCACTGTTGCGCTCCCTCACCTCTCTCGCCCACTGACGTCACTCACCTCACATGCTGTCATATCTTAAAGGGCCACACACACACACACACACATATACCATACTTGCCAACCTTGAGACCTCTGATTTCGGGAGGTGGAGGGTTGGGGCTTGGTCGGGGCGTGGTTAAGAGGGGAGGAGTATATTGACAGCTAGAATTCACCAAGTCAAGTACTTCATATATATATATATATATATATATATATATATATACATCCTGAAAATATGCAAACAAAACTGTGTTTAGATAATTGATACTTCAAACTTGCATAAATAAATATTAAGGAATATAACATAACTTGGCTTCTGAGAGTTTCAAAATGTAATGAATAAAATGCTAACGTTGTTGATAAACAAGCAATTATTTTAATAATTAAATATGGTCATTTTAAATGAATTATTATGATAATTTAAAATCAATTATTTCAAATATGTTTATTTTAATGTATAATTCTATGGCTGGATGTAATAAGGAGTCAGGAAAAAATACAAATAAAAATGCAATTAATTTTGATGTTTTTAGCAAAATATAGTAAACATGTATTTATTATTATTTTTTTTTTAAATTAATAAATATATTTATTTTTAGGTAAGATAAACATAATAATACAATTTATCTCTAGTCTGGATGATATAGTTCTTGTCACCCTGTTGTCCTCCCGTCGTGAAAAAAGGCTGTCCTCACTCGGGTCTGCATGGAGCTGGAGGGGGCGTGGCTTCCAGCTCCGGCTGGAATTCGGGAGATTTTCGGGAGAATATTTGTCCCGGGAGGTTTTCGGGAGAGGCGCTGAATTTTGGGAGTCTCCCGGAAAATTCGGGAGGGTTGGCAAGTATGACATATATGCTACTCTCATAACAACTAACAAGACATCGTGGCGAAGCCAGAAGTCGAGTTTCTTAACATGGAGACATTCTCAATACTTTTCTTTTGTCGAGCACAAAGAAAAGAACATTTTAGTTAAATGTAAATTGTGTCTTGGATCAAAGATCCTATCTACTTCAAGTTAAAGTTAAAGTGCCATTTTGTTGCAGCTATTTAAAATAGTTTTGTCAATTTGTTCTGGCCTGAAATAAATTGGCCCTTTGAAACATATCTTTGTGTTGTATGTAGACCACATTGCTTAGCAGAGTTGAGTGATGCAAATGTATGTCAAGTTGATAAACAGATTGTATTATTCTCCAGTGCAATAACAGTACTGAAATGAAGGCTAAAAGGGCATTAATGGGAGCCTTAAAAAAAAAAGAAGTAACAAATAGTTACTTTTCACAGTAACGCATTACTTTTTGGTGTAAGTAACTGAGTTAGTAACTAAGTTACTTTTGAAATAAAGTAACTGTAACTAGTTACTGGTTTTCAGTAACTAACACAACACTGTTGATTTGCAAAAAAAATTTTGGACCAATTAGATGAAGTTGCATAATTTCACACGGCGTGGTTGAAAAACACTGCTGTAATGTGATACCATCGGCCTTGATCGACGCGCTCGAGGCGTGCACTCCGCCTCAGAAGACGTCGGACTGGATTGTTGTGGTTCTGAGAAACACACAAGACATCCCAAACGAACAAACTTGGTAAGCGGCAGTATAAATAAGCTAAAAAAAAATACCAAGGAATGCTGGTTTTTATATCAGAATAGACGTCATTAATACTTAACAATGGTGCTCTGTTGCAATAGATAGCAATCTCTCTTGGTGCGCCTTTTGTATGAGAATAGACCTGACTAGACCCGCTCATCGGCAGTGCGCCTTATAATCCGGTGCGCCCTATGGTCCGGAAAATACAGTATTAAACATTATTCTTAATAAGTATTAATTACTGAGTAACTGAATGTGTTCAATGTGGTTTTGTAAAATGTGTTATTAGTGGGAAAGTTCAATAGCCTAAATTCAAAAAAGTTAAAAGACAACTACTAACTAGAAGAGGCAATTCCTGAAGGTATTGCGTGTGAATGCTCCAATGCTGAAGTTGAAGTGAAATGCTGACAGGATGTAGTATGAATGTAAGAATAGTTTGAATGTTGGAATGGTTTGAATGTTGAAAAGCTAACGCTGAACTGAAATGCTAATGTAATGTAGGATGAATGTAGAAATGGTTTAAATGTTGAAATTGTTTAAACGCTGAAATAGATTGAATGTTGAAGACTTTGAATTTCCAGGTGAACCGGAATTTGGTTTGGAACTTGGGAAAGTGGATAGTTTGAATGTCCAGGATGAGTGGAATGTGTTGATGTTGGAACGGTTTGAATAGGTTGAAAAATGTGGGAATTGTGCAATTTGGAAAAATGTCCCATTCATTTCAATGGGAACTTCCTGGAAATTTGGGGATTTTGGGGAAAAGTGGGATTTTTTTGAAAAATGATGAGCATGAATGTCCTGAATGAATTGTTTAAATCGGTCAAGAAATGTTGAATTAGTAACAGTTTTTAATTGAGAAATTCCTGGAATTTCTGTAAAACCGGGAATTTTTCTAGTTCCTTAACCAACTTGGTTTTTGGCCTGAATATGAGGAGTGTTTTGACGGTGGAACGGTTGAAAAATGTGAAAGGAGTAGTCAAATTTAAGAAGGGTGGGAATAGGTTGCCAAAAAACGGGAATTCCTGGAAATGTGTTGAATGTGGAAAAATTGTAGTTTGAATGTCCAGGATGGGTTGAATGTGTTGAAGGTGGAAATTGTGGAAGTTAGAAAAATGGCGAATTTATTTTGAATGGGGGAAAATGCAAAAAAAAAAAAAAAAAAAAAAAATTATTTTGAGAAATTTGAGAATTTTTTTTAGAATTGTTGAAGTAGAGCACACAATTCCTGAACAGACTGAATTTTAGAAATTGGAACAGTTTGAATCAGATGAAAAATATGGGAATTGTGGAACTTTGAAGAATGTGCCATTGATTTCAATATGAATTTCAGAAAAATTGGGAATTCCGGGAAAAGCTGAATTTTTTTGAAAATGGTAAAAAAAAAACCCTGAATGGTCTAAATGAGTTGAAATGGTTGATGTTGGAATTTTTCAAATCGGTCGAGAAATGTTGAAGTAGTAACATGTTGAATTGAGAAATGCTATTACGGAATTCCTGGAATTTCGGGAAAACCGTGATTTTTTCCAGATTGTTTTTTGTCCTGATTAAGAGGAATGTTTTGATGATAGAACGGTTGAAATGCGTTGAAAAATGTGAAAGGAGTAGTTGCCAGAAAAAAGGGTGGAAATAGGGCTTTGGAAAACCAGGAATTCTGGAAAATCCTGGATTTCTTTATGAACTTGGAAAAAAGTAGTTTAAATTTCCAGGATGGTGGAATGTGTTGAAGGTGGAATGGTTTGAATTGATAGAAAAATTTGGAAATGGTGGAAGTTTGAAAATTAGCCAATTCATTTTGAATGGGGAAAAATGTCCCGGAAAACCTGGAATTCTGGGAAATCTGGGAATTGTCAAAGGAAATTGGTATGGAATGGCATTACGGAATTCCTGGAATTTCGGGAAAACCGGGAATTTTTCCAGTCCAAAAAACAACTTAGTTTTTTGTCCTGATTAAGAGGAATTTTTTGACGGTGGAACGGTTGAAGTGGGTTAAAAAAAATGTGGAAGGAGTAGTCGCCAGAAAAAAGGGTGGAAATAGGGCTTTGGAAAACCAGGAATTCTGGAAAATCCTGGATTTCTTTATGAACTTGGAAAAAAAGTAGTTTAAATTTCCAGGATGGTGGAATGTGTTGAAGGTGGAATGGTTTGAATTGATAGAAAAATGGGGAAATGGTGGAAGTTAGAAAAATGGCCAATTCATTTTGAATGGGGAAAAATGTTCCGGAAAACCTGGAAATCTGGGAATTTTTGGGAATCGTCAAAGGAAATTGGTATGGAATGGTATTACGGAATTCCTGGAATTTCGGGAAAACCGGGAATTTTTCCAGTCCAAAAAACAACTTCGTTTTTTGTCCTGATTAAGAGGAATTTTTTCACGGTGGAACGGTTGAAGTGGGTTAAAAAAAATGTGGAATGAGTAGTTGCCAGAAAAAAGGGTGGAAATAGGGCTTTGGAAAACCAGGAATTCTGGAAAATCCTGGAATTATTTTGAACTTGGAAACGGGGAAGTTTGAATTTCCAGAATGGTGGAATGTGTTGAAGGTGCAATGGGTTGAAAAATGTGGAAATGGTGGAAGTTTGAAAAATGGCCAATTCATTTTGAATGGGGAAAATGTACCGGAAAACCTGGAATTCTGGGAAATCTAGGAAGTATGGGAAATTGTCAAGAGAAAGCCCGCGATTCCCGAATAGGCTGAACAGTTTGAAGTTGGAACGGTTTGAATCGGGTGAAAAATGTGGACGGTAGAACGCGCCAAAATCTGGAGAAGAAGAAGAAGTTGAAGAATAAATAGATGCAATTTGGAGCATTCACACAATAAATAATGTACATATTAATACTCTGACTTGTTAAAGTGGTTAATTGTAAAAAAGGAAACAAATTGGGTGTATTACACCTGCAAGGACACTAAAAATCAAGGCGGCAATGAACGGGGTAGAGGGGCCCACACAGATACTCGTTCAGGGGCCCCAGAATTCCTAGCAACGGCCCTGGCGCCAAGCCACTTGCTTAATTATGATGGCAAGAAAAAAAACTCCTGCGGTGGTACTCGGTGTAAAAAAATCTGTGGAGCACATTTGCTCTCATAATAATGCGAACAACACTGCAGACCGCAGTTTTTCCGCCTGACTGTACCAACGACAGGCAACACACCCTTCGACCCAGAGGGCTTTTAGCGGGATCAATACGTGAACATGGAAAGAAGGAAAGAGGGCAGCCATTGTTATTGTCTGGTATATTGTACTGATCCTCTCCTATTATAACCACTGAAAGACTGAAGACTGTTTTCTTTCCGATTGAAGAGCAAACTGGGTTTATCAATATGTTTCTCCACAGGTGCTCGCCACCTGGCGTCTCTACTTCCTGGCCCCCAAGATTCCTGCCAAGGTTAACCTTTTCTACGCTTTGAACCCTTTTTTTCCCCTCCGTCCTTCCTTACTGGAATCTAACCTGATGTTTGGTGACAGGTCGAGTCATCGTTTAACTTCCTGGAGATCCGAGCTTTGAATTCTCACCCTGAACATCAGGTACTTTATTATTATTATTAGACATTGCATGAATGCATGCATGAATGCATGCATGCTCCTCTCCTTCATTAAACTTCCACCTTGAGTCTTAATAATCATACAACCTGTCATTATTCACTTGAATATTTACACAGAATTGTTTTTACAGTACATTTTAACACTGAATTTCTATACACCAAATATTTTTACACTGAATTTTTATACCTTGATTTTTTTTTTTTTACAATAATTTTTTACACATTTAATTTTTTTTACAATACATTTTAACACTGAATTTTCATACACTGAAATTTTATACACTGATTTTTTTTACAAAAATGTTTTACACATATGTTTTTACATTCAATTTTAACACGCTGAATTTTCATACAATGAATATTTTTACATTGAATTTTTATACACTGATTTTTTTACAATAATCTTTTACACATTTAATTTTTTTTACAATCAATTTTAACACTGAATTTTCATACACTGAAATTTTATACATTGATTTTGTTTTACAAAAATGTTTTACACATGTTTTTACATTCAATTTTAACACGCTGAATTTTCATACAATGAATATTTTTACACTGAATTTTTATACACTGATTTTTTTACAATAATCTTTTACACATTTAATTTTTTTTACATTCAAATTTAACACGCTGAATTTTCATACAATGAATATTTTTACACTGAATTTTTATACCTTGATTTTTTTTTTACAATGATTTTTTACACATTTAATTTTTTTTACAATAAATTTTACACTGAATTTTTATACCCTGATTTTTTTTTTACAATAATTTTTTACACATTTAATTTTGTTACAATACATTTTAACACTGAATTTTCATACACTGAAATTTTATACACTGATTTTTTTTTACAAAAATGTTTTACACATGTTTTTACATTCAATCTTAACACGCTGAATTTTCATACAATTAATATTTTTACACTGAATTTTTATACACCGATTTTTTTTTACAGTAATTTTTTACACATTTAATTTTTTTTACAATAAATTTGAACACTGAATTTTCATACACTGAAATTGTATACACTGATATTTTTTTACAAAAATGTTTTAAACATATTTTTACATTACATTTTAACACGCTGAATTTTCATACACTGAATATTTTTACACTGAATTTTTGTATACTGATTTTTTTTTTACAATAATTTTTTACATATTTAATTTTTTTTACAATAAATTTTAACAATGAATTTTCATACACTGAAATTTTATACACTGATTTCTTTTTACAAAAATTGTTTTACACATATGTTTTTACATTCAATTTTAACACGCTGAATTTTCATACAATGAATATTTTTACACTGAATGTTTATACACTGATTTTTTTTACAATCATTTTTTACACATTTAATTTTTTTTACAATAAATTTTAACACTGAATTTCCATACACTGAAATTTTATACACTGATTTTTTTTACAAAAATGTTTTAAACATATTTTTACATAAAATTTCAACACTGAATCTTCATACACTGAATATTTTTAACACTGAAGTTTCATACACTGAAATTTTCTACACTGATTTTTTTTTACAAAAATGTTTTACACATTATATGTTTTTACATTCAATTTTAACACGCTGAATTTTCATACAATGAATATTTTTACACTGAATTTTTATACACTGATTTTTTTACAATAATTTTTTACACATTTAATTTTTTTTTACAATAAATTTTAACACTGAATTTTCATACACTGAAATTGTATACACTGATTTTTTTTACAAAAATGTTTTACACATTATGTTTTTGCATTAAATTTTAACACGCTGAATTTTCATACACTGAATATTTTTACACTGAATTTTTATACACTGATTTTTTTTTACAATCAATTTTTACACATTTAATTTTTTTTACAATAAATTTTAACACTGAATTTTCATACACTGAAATTTTATACACTGATTTTTTTTACACATTATATGTTTTTACATTAAATTTTAACACGCTGAATTTTCATACAATTAATATTTTTACACTGAATTTTTATACACTGATTTTTTTTTACAAAAACGTTTTACACATTATATGTTTTAACATTAAATTTTAACACACTGAATTCTCATACACTGAATATTTTTACACTGAATTTTTATACACTGATTTTTTTTTTTACAAAAATGTTTTACACATTTTATTTTTTTTACATTAATTTTAACACACCGAATTTTGCAATTGAATTCTGCGATAAGGTGGCGACTTGTCCAGGGTGCACCCCGCCTTCCGCCTGAATGCAGCTGAGATAGGCTTCAGCGACCCCAAAAGGGACAAGCGGTAGAAAATGGAATGATGGATGATGATAAATATGTTAAGTTTCCATTAACTTAAGTGTCATGTAGTGATAAGCTGATTCATGACACAAGATTATCATCAGTGGATCATAATAACCATAATAATAATAATGATTATTATATGAATATTATTAGTGCATCTACACTGCCTTTGAAAACTAGCGACACCTGTGTTTCGAACTTTCATCAAGGTTCCTTGAACGCACCACAGTTATGAGCTACAGCAAAGCTGGGCAAATATTTTGACTCGGGGGCCACATTTAGAGAAAAAAATGGTTCTGGGGGGGCCAAGGTGTATGTGTGTATAAATGATATATACATGTTTAGCTGTAAAAATCTGCTGTACAGTATGTGTGTTTGGGTCCTTTTTTTTTCAGGAACACTAATACCAAAAGTTACAATGTCCGATAGAATTCTAAAAACGCTATGACAGACCACTTCACAAAAACGGAATGGAATTTTACAGTTTTTTACTGAATGGGACACCAAAAATGTACATTAAAACAAAGAAAGTGGGATTTACAATATTACCTATGAACGATAAAACACTGAATATTAACAACATATGACTGGGCCGGCACGCAAAGGTAGTGCCTTTAAGGTTTATTGGCGCTCTGTACTTCTCCCTACGTCCGTGTACACAGCGGCGTTTGGAAAAAGTCATAAATTTTACTTTTTGAAACCGATACCGATAATTTCCGATATTACATTTTAAAGCATTTATCGGCTGATAATATCGATATCATCGGACATCACATAATATCTACGGGGATGGCGTGGCGAAGTTGGGAGAGTGGCCGAGCCAGCAGTCTGAGGGTTACTGGTTCAATCCCCGAGTCACGTCGGTTGTGTCCTTGAGCAAGACACTTCACCCTTGCTCCTGATGGGCCTGGTTAGCGCCGTGCATGGCAGCTCCCGCCATCAGTGTGTGAATGTGTGTGTGAGTGAATGGGTGAATGTGGAAATAGTGTCAAAGCGCTTTGAGTTCCTTAAAAAGGTATAAAAGCGCTATACAAGTACAACCCATTTACGGCTTTTCACACACACAAGTAAATGCAAGGCATACTAGGTCAACAACCATACAGGTCACACTGAGGGTGGCCGTATAAACAACTTTAACACTGTTAAAAATATGCGCCACACCAAACAAGAATGACGAACACATTTCAGGAGAACATCCGCACCGTAACACAACATAAACACAACAGAACAAATACCCAGAAGCCCTTGCAGCACTAACTCTTCCGGGACGCTACAATATACACCCTCCTCCCCACCTCAACCTCCTCATGCTCTCTCAGGGAGAGCATGTCCCAAATTCCAAGCTGCTGTTTTGAGGCATGTTAAAAAAAATAATGCACTTTGTGACTTCAATAATAAATATGGCAGGATCTTGCATGGTAGCGTGTACCTGATGTATGTTGCGTGTTCCGCGCAGGTCGTCATCGACACAGACAAGTCCAGCTGCTCCCTGAGGTTCGAGTGCCGTGACCACCTCAACCACGTGGTCAGCCACATCAACTACGCCCTCTCGCGGATATTCAACAACTCGGTGTTCGCGTACGTGTCACCAGCGGCGCTCCCGAGAGAAAGCGTCCGCAGCTCACTTCCTTACCCGTGCCTTTTTCCTCGTTACCTTCCGCAGCCCGTCCATCTGCCACTCGGACAGCGACCTCTCCGAGGGCAGCAGGAAGTACTCGCCCAGTTCGGAGACGTCGGTGGAAACCCAGCGGGCCTGCGGTAAGAGAAACTTAAATTATAAAAAAAAACACCAGAGCAGTGGTTGGCAAACTTTTTTCACCAAGTCACACCTCAGAAAACACTTGGCTCTCCAGCCATTAAAATACAGTAGCGTAGTAGGCCTAACTATTCATTAAAAACAAGGTTTTATTTAACAAGTATATTTAATTTTTTTTTTCCACACAGTTTGAACAGTGACACTGTGTTTTGAATATAGGAAAATAAAACATTGTACTTTAATAAAGTTATTCTTTGGCGTACCACTAGATGGAGCCTGCGCACCACTACAGTTTGAGAAACACTGCATTAGAGCAGTGGTTCTCAACCTTTTTTCATTGATGTACCCCTTGTGAATTTTTTTTTAACTCAAGTACCCCCTAATCAGAGCAAAGCATTTTTGGTTGAAAAAAATAGATAAAGAAGTAAAATACAGCACTATGTCATCAGTTTCTGATTTATTAAATTGTATAACAGTGCAAAATATTGCTCATTTGTAGTGGTCTTTCTTGAACTATTTGGAAAAAAAGATAGGTTTTTATTTGTATTTATAAAGGATTTTTGAATTGTTGCTATTTTTAGAATATTAAAAAAAAATCTCACGTACCCCTTGGCATACCTTCAAGTACCCCCAGGGGTACGCGTACCCCCATTTGAGAACCACTGCATTAGGGAGTGAATAAAACCCTCACGTTTAATTTTTTCTGACAGTACAGCGGAACCTCGTTTTGAACAGGGTTTGTAAATCGAAAAGTTTGTACATTGAAGCAAATTTCTTTATGAGAAACAATGTAAATATGAATAATGGCTTCCAGCCTGGACAAAAGTTCATATTTCAGTAAAATGTTGTACCATTTGAACACAACATTAAGCGCTAGCCAGTACTGTATATCAAACAAACATAACATTAATAACATAAATAATAAATAAATAAATAATTTATTATTATTAATATTATTAGTTATTATTAATATATTATTTATTTATTTATTTATTATTTATCATTTATTTATTTATTATTATTTATTTATTACATTAATAACAAAGTTAAAACAACAACTAGCTGAACTGTCCTCATTCACAGCCACCCTGCTGACACGCACACACACTGTCACTAGCCCTGTGGTGCTCTCAGTTCAAAATAACAAAACGTCCTAACTTTAACAGCCGAGTCGCAACAATGAAAAGGAATAAAACATTATATTCACTTGGTTAATATTCTTTGGGTGCTGCAGAAGAACGGGGGAAGGGAGGAGGCAGTGTCGACAACGCTGCGGATATTTCCTGAATGTTTCAAACCTCACACTGCTTGTTCAGCGCTTTCTTTGGACTCATATTGAGCTAGCAAAACTAGAAAGAAAAAAAAAAGCATGCAGAGTAGCAATTAGCACAGTGAGGTCGATAAGCCCGCCCACAATGGATGTGCTGCCGGCCACAAAATGGCTGTGCTGCAGGCACACAATGGGTGGATGAAACGTCCGTACACCAAAGCATGCTTTTATTCAGTCTGTAGTTCCTAAACAGAAAAGTTCGAACAGTAGAAATGCATAATTTACAGTAGAAAGTGGACAGCTTGTATATTAGTATGGATGTACTCTCCAGATCATGCTCTGCTTGAGAATTGCATTCATGAACCACAACTCCCCAGCACTCATGCAGCCCCTTACCATCACCATGTATTTGTACTCGCTTGTGTTGCCAGCAATTTAGACAAAAAGCTATTTTTTTCGTCCCTTTTTTAGTTTTTAAAACATGTTCTACAATTGTTTAGTCCTAATTTGAGCATAACAATATAATTACTAGAGTAGTATTGACCTAAACAATAAGAGCACGCAGTTCAGTATCGTGGCCACTGATTGGCTCAACCTCAGGCAGCATTTGTGTATTGGATTAAAAGAGTGTTAAGTTAACTAAAAGGATGTTGTTTCATGTCTCGAGGTCTCTCATATTGTTGAAAACGTACAAAACCCAAAACCAGTGAAGTTGGCACGTTGTGTAAATCGCAAATAAAAACAGAATACAATGATTTGCAAATCCTTTTCAACTTATATTCAATTGAATAGACTGCAAAGACAAGATATTTAATGTTCCAACTGAGTTAATAATCATTAACTTAGAATTTATTGGCAGCAACACATTGCAAAAAAGTTGGCACTGGGGCGTTTTTACCACTGTGTTTCATGGCCTTTCCTTTTAACAACACCCAGTAAACATTTTTGAAGCTTCTCAGGTGGAATTATTTCCCATTCTTGCTTGATGTACAGCTTAAGTTGTTCAACAGTCCGAGGGTCTCCGTTGTGGTATTTTAGGCTTCATATTGCGCCACAAATTTTCAATGGGGGACAGGTCTGGACTACAGACAGGCCAGTCTAGTACCCGCACTATTTTACTATGAAGCCACGCTGTTGTAACACGTGGCTTGGCATTGTCTTGCTGAAATAAGCAGGGGCGTTCATGATAACGTTGCTTGGATGGCAACATAAAACCTGTATTTACCTCTCAGAATTAATGGTGCCTTCACAGATGTGTAAGTTACCCATGCCTTGGGCACTAATACACCCCCATACCATCACAGATGCTGGCTTTTCAACTTTGTGTCTATAACAGTCCAGATAGTTCTCTTCCTCTTTGGTCCGGAGGACACAACGTCCAGTTTCCAAAAACAATTTGAAATGTGGACTCGCCAGACCACAGAACACTTTTCCACTTTGCATCAGTCCATCTTAGATGAGGTCAGGCCCAGCGAAGCCGCCGGCGTTTCTGGGTCTTGTTGATAAATGGCTTTCGCTTTGCATAGTAGAGTTTTAACTTGCACTTACAGATCTAGCGCTGACCTTTAGTTACTGACAGTGGTTTTTTGAAGTGTTCCTGAGCCCATGTGGTGATATCCTTTACACACTGATGTTGGTTTTTGATGCAGTATCGCCTGAGGGATCGAAGGTCACGGGCATTCAATGTTACGTGCAGTGATTTCTCCAGATTCTCTGAACCTTTTGATGATATTACAGACCTTAGATGGTGAAATCCCAAAATTCCTTGCAATAGCTTGTTGAGAAATCTTTTCCTTAAACTGTTCGACAATTTGCTCACGCATTTGTTCACAAAGTGGTGACCCTCGCCCCGTCCTTGTTTGTGAATGACTGAGCATTTCATGGAAGCTGCTTTTATACCCAATCATGGCACCCACCTGTTCCCAATTAGCCTGCACACCTGTGGGATGTTCCAAATAAGTGTTTGATGAGCATTCCTCAACTTTCTCAGTCTTTTTTGCCACTGGTACCAGCTTTTTTGAAACATGTTGCAGGCATCAAATTCCAAATGAGCTAATATTTGCAAAAAATAAAGTTTTCCAGTTGGAACATTAAATATCTTGTCTTTGCAGTCTATTCAATTGAATATAAGTTGAAAAGGATTTGCAAATCATTGTATTCTGTTTTTATTCCCGATTTACACAACGTGCCAACTTCACTGGTTTTGGGGTTTGTACATCCAAGTGAGCGCTGTTCTCACATTTGTCAGATACAGTCGCTCGCACTCCCAGATGTTCTTTGTTCACCAGCACGAAACGTTTGTTGCCGCCCTCAGGAGGCTTTTCGGAGACGTACGCCGCCTTGTGCGACTATAATGGCATCAGCTGCAAGGAGGAAGTGCAGTGGGTAAGAGCCGCGTCACTCTTCAAGTGCTTTTTCCAACCTTGCACGAGATCCCTGCGGACTCCTGGCTAATGTCACCCTCTAGGATGTGGACACCATCTATCACTCCCAGGACAACCGAGAGTTCAACTTGCTGGATTTCAGTCACCTGGAAAGCAGGTAAGACTGTACAAAAAAACAAAAACAGTATCAAAAGTCAAAAACAGCAACAATTCCATGTCAAATTTTCAAATTATAACTTGATGAGGCGTGTTGATGTTGGAATAGTTTGAATAGGTTGAAAAATGTGCAATTTGTGCAACTTGGAAAAATGTCCCATTCATTTCAATGAGAACTTCCTGGAAATTTGGGAATTTTTGGAAATCGGGGTTTAAAAAAAAAATTATAAGGAGCATAAATGTCCTGAATGAGTTGAATTGGTTGGTGTTGGAATTGTTTAAATCAGGCAAAAAATGTTGAATTAGTAACAGTTTTTAATTGAGAAAATCCTGGAGTTTCGGGAAAACCGGGAATTTTCTACTTCCTCAACCAACTTGGTTTTTGTCCTGAATATGAGGAGTGTTCTGACGGTGGAACGGTTGAAAAATGTGAAAGGAGTAGTCGAACTTAAGAAGGGTGGAAATAGGTTACCAAAAAACGGGAATTCCTGGAAATGTGTTGAACGTGAAAAAATGATAGTTTGAATGTCCAGAGAACCCGGAATTTGGTTTTGAACTTGGGAAAGTGTTAGTTTGAATGTCCAGGACGAGTGGAATGTGTTAATGTTGGAATGGTTTGAATAGGTTGAAAAATGTGTGAATTGTGCAACTTGGAAAAATGTCCCATTCATTTCAGTGGGAACTTCCTGGAAATTTGGGAATTTTTGGAAATCGGGATTTAAAAAAAAAAAGAGCATAAATGTCCTGAATGAGTTGAATTGGTTGGTGTTGGAATTGTTTA